>NC_084950.1:8090424-8390424 GCF_949316205.1 Platichthys flesus | reverse complement strand
GCATATGACTTTACTGTGAGTTTACCAATTACTAAGTTAGCAGTCGTGTGTCTGTGTGTTTGCAGGAATCATTATTACTCTTCTCACTTCTTAGTGGCCTCAAACTATATTGAGTCTCGAGAATCCGCTGCAAAACAAATTCACAGGCATGGTTGTGATTTGAAGTTCACCCTCTATGTACAACTAATTGTATTTCTCACAAACTTGACACGTACATGACATAAAAGGCCTTTTTGGGTGGATGCATTTTTGAGTGGGTATCAATAATATATGCATCATATGATTGTTTTTGATTTATGTTGAAGAACTGGCAGCAGAATTATGACACATTTTCTTATGCCCTCTTGCTATTTTGTGGCTATTCGATGATGACGCACAAGTACATGCTGTTTTCTGTTTGTGTCTATGCATTTCACACTGCAATGAATACATTCAGTTTATTATATATCTTTTAGTTTGGTCTCTTCAGGGCAATTTTTTTCTCCTTAGATCATCTTGATACATCTTGACAACTGTCGTAAAAACAGATCACATATTGCAGCGTTATGGGAAACACATTGCGTCTCGGGTTTCTACAAACAAATCCCTGAGGGACTTTCTGTCCAATTTTACAGAAGTTCGGATTTCCCTGAGTAGCCCTTAGGCTTTACCTTCATCCATCACCTCCTCATGACCAAAAGGGTGAGACTCAAAACATGGCCTAACACCGGCTGAACATTCTAATGCATGCAGATTCACCCAAAAATATCATCACAATGGACTTAGTCTTGCATAAGAAGGTTTACTCATTTAAAACCTGGAGCATGTTCTGTTGCTTTGTATTTGGTTACACGTTATAGGTTTGTGTCCACCACCATCATTCAGTTTGTAATGTTCCTATTTACTAGTCAGATGTATTAAACCTCAGTACTTTGCACAACAGGGCTTCTCACTGTCTGAACCTGAGAAATTATTTACAGTTTTTTTTGCATGTTTATCTCTGTAACCTTGCTGCAGGACAGTCAGGAAGACCTGCCTGTTCTGTGCTGCTGTAGTTCAGTGTAGACTGAACAGTGAGCGCAGGTGCTCATATATTCAGCTGTTCTTTCCACTTAGGTAGATATGATTGTGCTGCTTTTGATTGTGCATGCCTGCGCGAAAGACAGGGTGGGGGGATGTTGTATGTCTGTAACTGTGGGTTTACTAGTGGTACTTTCAGTTTGCACCATTTTATTGTCTAGAATTGCAGGTTATCACCTCTTGGCTGATGAGTGCAGGAACATAGGATTATTGAATGAATGCTCCTTCGTCTCTCCTTGTATTGAGCTGCATCTTTAGGCAACCGAACACTGAGTGGATACCTTCTTAAAGGAGATGAAGCGCAGCAGCCCAGCCCTGTGTATTTTGCCCAGGCCTTTCATTTAGACTGATCAATATTGACTGAGGAACATCACCTCACACAGCTTGGGCAGCGTACCACAAGGCTTGCTGTGGATTTGGATTGCTCCGTAACAAGAAAGTGGATCAATGGTTGACAGCATGAAAACATATCCATTGCACTCTGAGAGCCTATTCCAGCACAGCCAGGATTTTGAGTGAGAAAAAGGGAGTGATTGAAATTGATGTGAATGAGAAGGCGGTCAAAGGTTTATCTGTTCGACGACCTCTGGTTAAATGAAAACGTCAAATGTCACTACAACCCTTCATTTTTTTTCTGCTTCAAAATAATAAGCAGGAGTCCTTCACCTTTATTACTGCGATCTCTGTTTTGTTTAAAAGAATGTGGGCTGGACCCTGCTAACAAAACATAGTTTTATAGGAAAGAGTTTTTAAAATGTGATATGTAACTCTGTTGCTACCGTGTTGTTTTAATTCCTTTTTATCTTACTTTGATTTCAACTATATTTTATGTAGTTTCCCAAATGGGGCAGCTTTTGACTCTGCTGCCTATGACAGAATGTGTGTGGTCTAAAAGCATTAAGGTAATGAGGTCTGGTTTCTTATAGTTAATTAGGGACTTTTTTCTCTCCGCAGTCTCCAAAGTGCTTCCTCATTGTGGGAACTGCTGGATTTCTCTATGAATTTTAAGGACTCAACCTTGCTATGTTGTCTTTGACGTGAATTGAAAACATTTTATTTATGTTTACTCTTTTTTTTGCCATGGATTTTGTGAAGCACTTTGTAACCTTGTTTAGATAAATGCTATACAAATAAAGTTATTATTATTAAAAATGTAAAAGTACCTCTCTCGCCCTCTTTACAGATGGAGGAGGGCAGTCGCAACGTGCGCCTAGGCACTCTCATCGCCCTCATGGTGGACGAAGGGCAGGACTGGAAACAGGTTGAGATCCCCCCTCCAGATGCTGCAGCTCCACCTGCCACGCAAGCAGCCGCTGCTCCAGTTGTGGCCCCTGCTGCTCCACCACCACCTCCTCCACCAACACCGGCCACATCAGGACCGTGAGTGCTATCTGATTTCAGTTTAACTGTTCGAATAATACCCATTTACTGTAGAGATGGTTTAATAATCTCAATTCACATTAATTTGTCAATAGTGAATAGAGGTCTATGTTCACACACCTCAATGTGGCAGTAATGGAGGGTAACTTTCGATTTTTTTCATATCAATGTCTTGTTATTTTATCCACAGTGTGAATCAGATCATTGTCATGGTGTTAAAACATAAAAGCAGCCTCACACCAGATTCGGTAGCATAAAGACACACAAACAATTGACCTAAGACACTCAGTTTACAGTTGTGAAGATTGAAGGTTTTATCATCTAACGCTCTTAGCAAGATGATCTTTCTAAGTTTATTTCAAAATGTGTGTGATCCTACCTGCGCCCTGTTTAACCTTTGAATAATCCTGTGGAAAGCAAAGCAGGTGCCACAGAACAAACAGGGCCTATTTGTAATGCAAACATTTTACGCTGAGCCCGTCCACATATTCAGATTTGCACCGTGGCATCCTCGGCTTGACAGGTGTGAAAGATGAAAGGTGGATGTGCTGTGCAGGTGGCATGATTATCCTGAAATAGATGCAGACACTTTAAGACAGTCAATCTTAATGCCACTAATTGACAGTTTACCACTAACTTCGCTTAGTAGAGAGTGGAAGAGAAATGACAGTGACATATTGCTAAATGCTTTAAAGTATGGACTGTAGGAAAATGGTTTTAAAATGTCAGACCTCTTTAGACTTGCAAGTTTTTTATTTAAGTAAAAATCAAGATTAGCTGTGACATTTTCAGTATGCTGTTATTTCTAAAAGTTAACATTTTAATAAGTCAAAGTAAAAGCACAAAGTTTAAAACCTAAATGGGAGCTATTTTAGAATTGTGTCATACACTCTTTCTCGTTCAGATTACGTCTGAGTCCGGCAGCAAGACACATCCTGGACACCCATGGTTTGGATCCAAAACTGGCCACAGCCACTGGACCAAGAGGACTTATCACCAAGGAGTGAGTATACCTGAAGGCTTTAAGGATTTATCAAGCTAAAACCAGGACTTAAAAAAACCTTCAAGATTTGCTTTGGTTTTAAAACTCTGGGGTTGCAGTTTAGTACGGACAGGCAGAAAAGTGCAGACTTCCTGATTGGGTCTTATCAGTCACAACTTATTCTGCCCTCATTCGTCAAGCTCCTATCATGTGACCCTTTTCCAGATGAAAACAAACGGCGTCAGCCTCGTCTACCGCTGGTGAATTTAACATGGATAACAAATTACAAGCATTGCTGACCCTGTCTTTGCTAGCAGCTGTTTTTCATTTCAATTCCTCATTTTCTAATACTGCAACTGCCTATGTGCATGAGCCGAGGTACTATTTGAGCAATATGCAACAGTTCACATGCACACGCACAAGCGTCATGTGATATGTATTTTTGTAGCCTTGTTAAAATGGATACCGATCGATTCTGACATGAAAAATACCAATTTTCATTTTAAAATGAAAACATATTAGTGTGGCTGTGGTATAAGTCACACTACATTTACGATCTGCATCTTCTTATTGCAAACAACATAAAATACAAAATATTACTCACAAATGAAATTCAGTTTGAGCTTTTTATAACTTCTGACTGGAACTAGGACAACTAACCCACACAGAGAGTACGCTCGTTGTGAAAACGTGTTTTTTCCTGTCTTGTTTATTTTGGTGGGAGTTTCAGGCATGTAAAAACTATTGCAATGACTCATAAAATCACTTTAGCCTATAGATCGACCTATCACAGTGGCAGTTTTCGCGAGAATTAAACACCTACTGATGACAGAAAGATGTGTTCTATATTAAGCATCGTGCCTCAGGACTTGTTTTGTCATGTCATCCTTTTATCTTACACTTCTTTTCTTTTGCAACATTTTACTTTATTCCTGGTGATGAGGTCAAAGGGATCTCGGACAAACCTGTTATGATGCAAGTGTCATATACAGTGTGACTAAGACGTGGTTAACATTTAAGGTGCTAGTGAATTCAGTCTAAAGAAAGCTGTGCGCACACACACACACACACACACACACGTTCTCTAATGGCTACCTGCTGTCAGTGGGGGCCTGATTGAATGCTCTCGTTACCCATCTAACACCCTGCTGGGGAAACTCATTAAGCAACTTCTGTCGCCCTAGCAACCTATTCTCCAGGAGCCGCTGGTGACCATGGTAACACAGACCATGTGTATTTTGGGCGTGTGTTTGTTATACAGTAAAACAGAAATTGATGTGACGCCTAATAAACCTAACACTGTAAAGAATGAGAACTCCATTTAATAACTGATAATATCTAACTTACCACAGATCATTTTTTAAATGTCACAAAACGCTGATTTCAAGCTGAATAAATGTCATAACCACATTGACTTGTAGGATTTTAGGTATTGAGTTTCTGAGTTTCCTTTTAAAGCCATAAATTACTCCCTCATTCCCTTATTGACACCTGAGCTGAGTAATTAGCACGGAGAGTCTTCAGAAATGGAGGCTGATGCTTAAAGAAGGAGCAGAGGAGACTCTCCAAGGAAAGGGGTGTAAGAGAAAGCAGCGTGTCTCTGAGCTGAGAGGACTTCACAGATTGAATGAGGCTGATTCAAGTAGTGTGCTGACCAAGGCACAGAAAAAGAGAAGATTTCTTCAAAGTCTCACTTTTAAAGCACTGCCAAGGCTGTTTGTCTCTTTTTGTTTGAAGAAACCATTCAATTCAAGAGTTTCCAGTAATTCAAATCAGGAACATCCTGTTGTATGAAAGCTCTATGATAAAACTGGGGTTATTGGCTAAAATGATGCATTGAAAAAGGACCAATGATTAGTGGCTGTTAACTTGAGGATAACATTTTTTATGTTTTAGTTTAGTTTGTTCAGTTATAGCTTTGGTTAAGTAGTCCCTGAGAATTTGTCTGGAATTGTACTCTCATATTATTCCAAACAAATACAGCAGGCACTTGAGTTTTTTTTTTTTTTTCATTTCAAGCCAATGTCTTTTAGAAATCTGGATGGAAAAGTCTGAATCCAAAGCTTCACAACACGTTGTGAGACTGAAGAGTTCTGTTCTTGTTGGACACCAATTGTCCTTGTGCGGATAGTTTCACATCGGTTTAGCTCCTTCAAGAAAGGGTAGAATAGACCTTATTTCCCTTTCTTTGTCCTGTGGCACATCAGATAAGACTGAAACCAGGAAATGGTACCCTACCCTCCCATTCCACCCTCTGATCCGTGGGGCCCCTCCATAGTGGATGTGAATAACAGAGGTCACGCGTCCCAGCGATGAGATCATAGCATGTTACATAATCCACAGCAAGGTTTAAAAACAGTTTAGGCACAAAGACACCCATTATCATCACAAACATTATCTCCCCTTATCTTTTATCAGTGGTATAAATAGCATTGTTAGCCAACAGACAGAGCT
Source organism: Platichthys flesus (assembly GCF_949316205.1). Classification (NCBI taxonomy): domain Eukaryota; kingdom Metazoa; phylum Chordata; class Actinopteri; order Pleuronectiformes; family Pleuronectidae; genus Platichthys; species Platichthys flesus. The sequence continues at coordinate 8,384,549 of NC_084950.1, read as the reverse complement.
AACACCGTAACGGATAAAGATGTTGATGGCTTTTGTAAAACCCTGACCAGTCTTTATATTTTCTTATAGGCAGAACTAGCATTTAAATTTTGGAAATACTTCTTTGCTTGCCTCATCACCGGATTCCCTGTTAAATTTTGTATTGCTTCAAATATTTTATTCCTCACTTTTAAGACCTTAAATGGCCTTGCCCCTGGTATGTGCCCTCTCGACCGCCAAGATCCACAGAGAGAGCCGTACTGGTTAGTCGCGGGTCTTGGCTTATAGCGAAGAGTAGCTGACTTTTTGCTATTAACCCTCACATTATGGAATTCAGTGCCCATTGAACTAAGAAACTTAGTGAAGCGGTCTTATCCAGCTTCTTTTAAATTAACTTTTAAAATACGTACTTTTTATAAAAAGGTTGAGCAAATTAAGCTTTTATTTACACTGGTTTTATGCTCATGTTCGTTTGTTTTATTCTCATTTCATCTATCTGGTATTTATTCCTGGCAAAGCACTTTGTAACATTGATAAGAAAAGTGCCTTGTGAATTGAATTCAACTTTAAAATAGATGCTTAATAGTTACATATCAATTTGTCTAGTGATGAATAGAGATCGGCCCTCCGGTGCTCAGTAAATTGAGACTTATTTATTAAACTTTTTGCTTTCTACAGCAGCAGTTTAGTACTTAACAACTTACAATAAAAGGATAAGTGGTAGTGGAGCTGGCCCCCAAGAGTACTTTTATTTAAAATTGTTCATAAATTGTATTTTGTGTTTCAGTCCAATGCACTAGAACTCTCTTTTCCCCATCTTAGCCTTTCTAAGGTGGCAGTAGAAGACAAAGTTTATTCAAGTGTGTCTGTTTACATTCTGTGCTCATTTTATGAGTGTGCCAGCGTGAGTGTGAGCGCTGCCTTGCTCCCTCTTTAATATTCCAGTCACCTTCCTGCAGTCTTTCAGAGGCTCCTTTGCCTTGGCTGTCATTAGGGTTGTTAATGGTCGGTGTGAAAAGCACATGCCAGCCAGTTACACAAAACGTATCTATGGTATCATCTTTGTTATATGGCTGTAGGCTGCTGTTGACCTCTTATTTCATAACAGAAACATCTTGCAAATTTGCAAATTTATTCTTTTTACAGTTCTTACGTACACATAATGTTCTTCAATCATATATATATATCTTGTTTTTTCATTTGCTTGCACTTAGCTTGTGTTTTATTTAATTTGTTAAGTCACATGTTGCATTATCTTATTTATTATTGAAACCCTCTTACGTTAGCTGGGGGATTTCCAAGTTGCTTCAGTCCCTCCACAAACAAATACTCCAATCACTGAGAGAAAAGGAGGAACTACTGTGATTAAGGAAAAAAAAGAAACAGCAGCTCGGATATTGAACAAGGAGAAAATAGCTGCCGGGCCTAGACTGTTCCTGGCTACATGATGAGGTCAGAGACAGCTGGTCCAGACAAAGGACGGGATGCATATGGGTAGATGGACCCTGGAGTAACTTGTGCCACAATGCCTCAAGCAGGCACGCCTGATACCTGTTCCTCCCACTGTTTTCACTGTCAAAACTAGTGAGTGAAAAAAAAACAGGATAGTTGTCTTAGTACTGTACAGTCAGACATGCAACCTTTATGAAATGGCAGAAACATGTTTTACATGAGGTTTTTAATATGCACCAACATTTAATTAGTCTGTAGTATTTAATGAAATGCCACGTGAAAAGTAGGGATATCAGTTGAAAGGGGAAAAAGGAAAAAAACAAAACCTCTTTTCCGTGGCTGCAGCTGTCACCTGATCCTTCCTGCTCCGCTGGAGCTTGTTTGTGACTTACAAATGATTCTCATGACGCCCATCCACTGGAGGACGACCGATAGTTACCCTGCTCTCTACAAGCCTGACACAAATACAAACCAAACAAAAGTGATAAAGAGAGCGATGTTATTAGCTTGTCAAGTGGGAGCAGATGGGTTAATAATGTATCTCAGTAAATTGCTCCATACGCTTGTAATAATGAAATGTTTGATTTCATTGCAACAGTAAAAATAATTAGGCCACCATTAATATTACTATCAGAAATTAAGAAAAGCCTGATGAAAAGATATGTCTATATGTCTGTCCTTGGCTTGAAATTGCATCGGCCATCGGGTCACCAGCAGCATCCTGGGAAACAGCTAGTGTACAAAGACGAATCCAAATCAAATTTAAGCTAAGAACATTACTTAAGTCTGCATAATATATTTTCGAATAGACTGTGAGAAGCACTTGTTCCCATATAAATGTTTTTGATCAGAAATGCGTTAAATCATGAATATTTCATCCTACACACATCTAATATTTACTCAGTTCTGCATCCCGTCACTAAGACAGACATGCCGTCAAAAAGTGACCTGCAATATTTGGGCTACGAGTCGGTCATGGCAGAGAATATCATTATAATTCAGTCCTGTATGAGTTTTATGATTATATAAAATGTATTGCATCGATATTTCTATATGAAATGAGACCTTTGTGTATTTGTTTATTGTTTTTTACTCACCATATCTATTTTTGTTTGTTTCACCAGAGATGCAATGAATCTTTTGAAGACGTCTCCTGCCCCCAAAGCAGCACCAGCTATGGCGGCCCCAGCTGCTCCAGCTGCCTCGAGTCCTGCTCCCATCCCGGTCGCTACCCCTCCACCCCCAGGCAGCCGACCCAACATACCTCCTCTCTCTGTACCAGGGAAACCAGGAGCACCAGTGAGCACTCCTCTCTCACTCATATACATAAATAACTTACATACGCCGTTGTCTTGTTTTGTGATAGTGCCGTGGAACTATAAAAACATTTAACAACAACCCATCATTATACTTTTGTCTCATGTCAGGGAACTAAAGAGATTGATGACTCATCCTCTTGAGTATTCTCTACCTGTAGTATCGTCTCTGTGTGACCAAGCAGAGATTAAATCAAAACAGCTTCCGATAGCTCTGTTATTGTTTGGTTTTCAAATCTTATTAGCAGGCCCTTTTTGTTTTTTGTTTAATTATATTAAGTTTAAGTCTTCATTGGTGCATATGCTGTAAAATCAAAACCATTGATATGAAAGACAGGGTCTCTCAGTAAGCAGATGGACACATCTTCCTTTTACAAAGCCAGTCACTCCTAATCAGTCTTAAACTCATTGTAACAAACTTGTCGATATAATCTCGACATCGTCAGCCCTTTGCATGTTGTGAGTGATAAATAGCAGGTGAGACACGTCTATCACTCTTTCTCTTGATCCTTGTTGTCTCTCTCAAACTGCCATCTCTTTTTTCCCCCTCACTCCTTTCCTCATTATTAACCCCTCCCATTCCCTTGTCCCCCCTCAGGGCACGTTCACAGAGATCCCGGCCTCTAATGTTCGCCGTGTGATCGCTCAGAGACTGACACAATCGAAGACCACCATCCCCCATGCGTACGCCTCCGTCGACTGTGACATGGCTGCCGTCACCAAGCTCCGCAAAGATTTAGCCAAAGGTGAAAACACAAGACTTTCGGAAGCGCACACATGTTAGCTCTGTTATTTAACTGGTTTGGATGAAACTTTTCCATGAAAATGTGGATTTCAGGGTTTTCACATGACTGCTCATTTGACAAAGATGACAGTCATTGAAAGAAGCTGTCCTCTCAGTCATGTTCCCCTGGTTCAAACATCGCACACATCTCCATTTCACAGACATGTTTGGAGAAATTGATGTACACATACTGTACATATATATATATCACAATAACTGGTGTTGGTGAGTCACAGGCTACATGCTTGTGGTGTCTGAAGTGGATATAAATTGGGCTGAATGTTGCATTATGTGATTTTAATCAGTTATCTTTCTTCACACTACACATTACAACAAGGCTGATCATATTTTGAGAAGATGCATATAGTCATCATCATATAAAATCGTTTTTATCTGCAGTTTCTCACATCTGATTAATGCATTGGCTGCCTCTCCTATCTCAGCTCACTACAGTTGACACAACAAATCATATCAACAAGCACTGACAACTAACGTTAGGAATGGAAGCAGTTTTTCTTTTACAACCGTGATTGAAAACTACAGTTACATAATAATATCTGTTTCTTTTGTGCTTACAGAAGAGTAAAGTGTTCCACCAGTGTAATCGTTTCTCTCTGCGTCAGAGTATTTCAAATTGATTCTTTCGAGTGTTTTCTCTTCGGTACACCCTGTGCGATAAACAACAGTATTCACGATAACAAAGCGCATCTAAAGGGATATTTCAGAGAGCACGTTTGCCTGCGGATAGCTGTGTCCAATCCCCAGAGTGTCAGTAAGTTCAGTACTCTATGGTTGGCATGAGGCTGGTAGAGTTTCAATACAAAAAATATAAAAAAATAAATACTTTCTCCGCCTTACATCCTCTTCCGGCAACTGTTTTTGAGCAGACCACAAGTTCTTGTGCAGCAGCCATCAGGATGTGTGTTTGTGAGCTGAACATTTGTCACCACATTCCCCCTTCATGACACATTCTGACACATTCAGGCTACAGAACATTTATCATTAACAGCTTCTCTTCATGGATTCCTTCAATGTAATCTGTGCTTCTTTCCTATTTTTTTTTTCATGTTTATATAGAAAGAGTGCTTTTTCTCTTTCCTATTTTTTAAACCGCTCAACACACTATTTCTTAATTGGGTTTATTTAGCTTAGCTTTGCCAAGCTGTCAAACAAGCGGTAAATCTCTCTGGGTCCCGTCTCTTTGACGGAGGAAACGGTTCGGCCATACCAGACCTATTAGCGAAGGTTGTGTGTGTATGAGGGATTCTCTCTCCGGTTGTTTTTGCGGGCCCTCATTGTTCAGGAGCAGAGCGATTTCACGGTTAGCTCGTTAATCATCCCGCTCGCAGCATTCATAACTGTCTAGTACAGCACTAATGGACACTAGTAAAAGTTGGCAGCGTTGCCGGGCCAAACCCGCTCGGTCTGCTGTGACACACATACCCACAGAGATAGAGTGAGTGAGAGGGGGAAGATCAGAACAATTGCTAGGGACTGATTCAGATAGAAAGGGATGGATTCTACAGGTCAACAAAATTTTCAATATATTCTGTTCACATACGAGAGCATGTTGTTGCATACATTTTTCAACTCTTTGTATGAATGAGGGGTCTATTTCAGCACTTATTTCAGCAAATTATTTTCATTCAGCAAAAGGTCCTTCACAAATCGACCTAGTACATTAGCACATGTCAAACGTCTTGTACAGAATACAGTTTTCATCCCTGTCTTTTGCCCTTCTTTGACACCATCTACCAGACCAGCTCTAACTGGTTTTAATAAGCAGAAATTACTTCTCATTAGAGTTTGAATGAGGCTCACACACTGTGTCTTCTTTGTCTTTTCAGAACAGATCAAAGTGTCTGTTAATGATTTCATTATCAAGGCTGCTGCTGTCACACTTAAAGTAAGTATTGTTATAGAATATTTTTCCTTTTGCCGTCATTTTGTTCCTTAAATCTTTTGAGGCCAATCTCTTTATGAAGTCATCCATCAATGCTGTGCCTAAAGCCTGCGGCCACACAGTTTGTGACTTCTGTTGCTTTCCTTGGTTACATTTTCAGCTGGAGTTTCAACTGGTGGTAGGAGCCTCGCCATCATACAAAGATATTAATATATACGCGGATGCTCAGATCCTTTTATTCTTAGAAGTTCTGAGGAATTTCTTATGGCATTCATCTCCCTGAAGAGTGAAAGAAAACCCAAACACATAGAGGGACACCTCTAAAATACTTGTTTACATTTATATTTGCTTCTAAATGATTACTGTGATTTAAGCTACTGCTTGATCTAAGGAATGTGTGAGGGGGAAAATGCAGGTTAAAAATAGATGTGGCCCTCTGGTAATTTAATTATTACAGCGAGGAATGTCTCAGCAGCATCTGATAAGAGCAGCCCAGCCTATCAACCCACTTATGTTTATTATTTAGAATGGAATAATGTAAATGCTTCAGTGAATGTGTCAACCCTATGCATCTACATGTACCAGACGACAGAAGACATGTATGACAGGCTGTCGTGTGAAGCTGCAATGGGAGTGTGACATTAAATGTGAAGAATGTGAAACATTGACGTGTTTCCCAGCAAAGCAACACAAGACTATCTCATTGTCTAAACAGTGTGTTACTGTTAGTCCAATGTCCCATGTGGCTAAAATACCTCTGTGGCTTTTGCTCAAATTTGAAATATGTGATTCACTTACGTTACACCCGAAAACTGTAAAAATAACAAAACAACAACCATACTTCCTTCTTTGACCTAAGAACATCAGGAAGTGGCATCTGAGGCCAATTTTGTGTCACCACTTTAACCAGCTGTCATGCTTTGGCTGAGTGATCTGCTCTAGTTAATGTGAGCAGATAAACATTTTCTGTGTTCACCTGACACAGGAATTCACCGCGGATGCTTTGTATTGTAGAGTAACCTGTTATGTTAGATTAATCATAAGCAAAGTCTGTCACAGTCTGACTCTCTAATGATTTATATACATATCTACTGAATCTCATTTGTTTTCCTGATAGAAAGTTTGTACAATCACCAACAAATTCATTTATTATTCTTCCCTATTTAGTGTAATATAAAGATATATATCTATATATTTTTAAACATGTAGTTTGAGTTCTTTAGGCTAAAGCACCTCAGCCAAGCCTGATCCTGGAAGATGTGTTTGTGTGCATTTTTCCTTATTGGAGAAAAACTATATACAAGATATTAATATCTATAAAAGGCTCATGCAATATGTTTGGTGTTGTATCAGACTTGCAGTTATGAACTGCATGGAAACGCCATTTAACCAGGAAGCAGTCTGCATTTTAATATGTCATTGTCTGGTTGTTGTTTTTTTCCTCGACAGAATCTGCACTGACCTTTTTGAATTTGTATCGCAGGAGATGCCAGAAGTAAATGTGACCTGGTCTGGTGATGGACCCCAAGCGCTCGATTCCATCCACATCTCAATCGCTGTGGCGACGGACAAAGGCCTCATCACCCCCATCATCAGGGATGCTGCAAACAAAGGGGTCCAGGAGATCTCAGCTAATGCAAAGGTAAAAAACCACAGGGCTCCAGAGAAATTAAGAGCAAGAAAATATTATCAACCATTCTGTCACAGTTTGTTAATGGATAACTTTGTGGGAGTTTCCCTCATGGTTGTTTGCTGTTGTTAGATTATTACTAGAAGCTGTGGGGGGGGGGGGGTAATGTGGGGTCTTACTGTCAGCTTGTTTGTGGGGCTAGATAAGGGAGTTCAGCTGTCGACTGTAGCCCAGCTGTATGTGAAACCACAACCTGTGAGTCACTTATTATATCTATTTCCTACTATTCGGATCGTGTAGAGTAGAAGTGGTCTTCATATCAATCCTAATAGATCTCATTAGATCTCATATAGTCTGATCTTTGTGCCGTTAGGTTGCAGGTCACAGCTGCCACTGGCCACAGATGGAGTACAAAGTTACAAGGGTCTGCTCTTTTCCCTGCCCACAGTCAGCAGCTGGGGACAGACATGCAAATACAAATCTAGATCTGACAATCATATACAGACACATTCTCTATGAGCCATTTCCTTATTGAAGAGACACACAGAAATTTAAAATAAAACCATTTCTGAAGATCAAGGTAATGCAACGTAATGTTTCTCACCAGCAGTGACCCAGTCCAATATTCCACAAATGGCTGCTATTTATGTCTCTGTGAAGATATGATTTTCATTGAAAAACAAAACCTGCAAGGCCCAGCACATTCTCTAAGGCCAGTTTGGATTTAGGTGCTTCTCGTTTAACAGCACTGTGGTGGACAGGTGTCTTTCTTGTGTCTGCTCAGACGACATCACAGAGCAGAAAACGGGAGAAAGTGAATCTGTTCAACTGTGACAGTGGCTGAAGTTGGTGGTTATTTTTTAGCAGTGAAAATACTTGGCGATGGTAAAAATATATGAGTGATAGTTTTTGGGGAAAAAGCACACAACAAGTTTGTACCTATCAGTGGGAGCTGTGTGCTGAGTTGAGGGAGTGGGTGTGTAATTATCTTTATTGCTTTTACTCACGTTCCAGCAGTTAGGGATACACAGGCAAGGTGCAATCAGATGCTGAGATGGATTGTAATTGCTTGTTTGTTTGTTTGTCTGGAAAGGTAATTTAGCAAATCAGTTATCTATTGTGCCGTGAGAAAATCCAGCTGTGAATATGATGTCTCAGAGTCACAGGAAGCGTTGTTGTATTTGCAACACATTCACACAAGGAAATGGTTATATAGGCATACGTGAGTTTTGAAGTTGTGATGTGATAGAATACAGCGCAGAATATTATAACTGCATTGTAATTGGAACTTTTAAGAAATGAATCTGTTTAAATTATTGTCGACCCTGTGTGTGATGATAACAACAATATAACAGCTGGTACAAGGCACTGGCACCAACTCTGCAGAAATTTCTTCTAACAGATTGAGTTTTCAAAACGCACTTTGCCTCCCACTGCTCTTCAGTTGAGTTAAACGTCAGCCTTGAGCTCAATCTACACGTGCAAGTCCTTAATGGTATCAAATCGAAATCAACATGTGGTTTGACTGAGGCTTGGAGCGGTCCGCTGCCACGAGCTATTGACGATGGAGAGGAATGTCGAACTCTTTTTGTACTGACGGCTCTTATCTCCTATGTGCTCTTCATGTCCCAGTGTGTCTCAAAGACCCGGATACTTACTCTTGATGTTCTGTGTTGGTTGCCACCTCTTCGTTAACCTTTTGGTACGTTAACATTTGATCTACATTCATGCCAGATATAGACGCTGTGGCCAACCAACAGTTTCAACCTCACAGAGAGCACTACTTCTTCATCAGTAGCTCACTCAGTCTTTCAGCAAAGTCTGGAGTTTAATGCAGAGCCGGTATTTTCATCCGATTTTACAAGATTATATCTGAAATGATGACTGTATGTTTCTGGGATCACAGAACTCCTCCTTAGCAAACGTAAAGTGAATCATGTGCAAACACACGTGCACTGGAAACGATACCATCTCCATACTTTGTTCTCATCTGACAGATGCATTGTGTTTTCTCCAGGTTGGTTCATGCTCTGATAGAACATGCATTCACAGGTACTGGCTGCGGTGATGTGTTGGTTTTTCTCGTCAGGTTCCTCATCTTCCCTCTGGGTGTTGTCCTGTTCCCCTGCTTCATTTTAGCATTGCACAGTCTGGTAGTTTTCATTTATCTCACGGGTTGTTAGACACTGGATCATTTACTTAAACAGGGTATTTCAAAATTGACCACTCTCAACACTTTTGCTGAATTGCAGTGAATAAGAAGTTTGTCTAAATTAAAAGCTTATTGTGGCTTTTTGTCTGGTTGGTTTAGACGAGCTCTAGTGTTCTGTACGCCAGGGATGATAGAATATCTAAATTTCATAATAGGTAGTGTCTAGGTTTTCAAAAATTATACGTCCATTTGGTCTTGACACATTTGTTGTTATGCTAGTAGCATCCCTGCTAGGATAGAGTTGAGGTGTTTTTGTTCTGTTGGCCCAATCAACTCAAATAGTTGGATGTATTGGATGTATTGCCATAAAATACTGTTAATGTATCAATGGGTCCTAGAGAATGAAATGTAATGAATTTGGTGATCCCTGAACTTTACCTGTAGAACCACCAACAAGTCAAAGTTGTCTTTAATCAAGATCTCTGGTGATGTCTTGTGTAAATTATGAATATTAATGCTTCTTCCACAGGCTTTGGCCCAGAAGGCTCGAGATGGAAAACTTCTACCTGAGGAGTACCAGGGAGGCTCGTTCAGGTAAAAAGTTTGATTTGAATAGAACATAAAAGATTTCTACAAACATAAACCTGACACAAGAGTTCTTAGGGAAACAAGAGGCATCATCAACAGAATGATTTCCTGGTGGTGGCAACAGAGGCCTCTAACACCTTCTATCTTTTGTTTCTAACGCAGTGATACAATATCTGTTTCCACTTTCATAACTTATATCGGATTTAACAAAGAGTCAATATGTATTATGCATATCCTATAGTTCATGTGGAACTCAATGTGGTCTTGGATGACAAGGATCATTAGATGCTGCACCATCAATTGCAAAAAAAAGTGGAAAGGGAGGCTTTTCAGCCCATTAGAATTAATGGTGTCATTGAGACATAAATGGGGTTTCTGTGTCAGGCAAGAGCGATGGATTCAAATGGAGCTGCAGTCCTCCATGTCCTCCTGAGGATATGTGTGTGTCTGCCCTCCCTCCATTCATCTGCCCTGCTTCCCCCCTGAGTTAGAGTTCTCATTAAAGCAAACTGCCCCCCCACCCCCAGGTCAGTCTTACTGACCCTACATCGCATTTAGGAAGAGATTAGAAGGCTGGATCTGCCGTATGAATCTTTACTGATCAGTGTTCTGTTTTGTATATAATTAGATGCTCACAGCCAATTATAATGAATAGATTTAATTCACCCTCTGGTTCAGTGATCACTCTCTCAATGTGGTAATGTTCTTCTCTTTGCATCAAGGAGCTGGTTTTAGAACCACGCTTATGTGCACTTAGTTAATTATTATGCATTGTCCCTCCCCCCGCTGAGTCTGACTTCTTTCTCCCATTTCTCTCCGTGGCAGTATATCCAATCTCGGGATGTTTGGCATCAGTGGCTTCAGCGCTGTGATCAACCCTCCTCAGGCGTGCATCCTCGCCGTCGGGACTTCCAGGGCCGAGCTGCGACTCCGCGAGGACGACCAGACCCTGCGCACCCTGCAGCTGATGACAGTCACTCTGTCCAGCGACGGACGACTAGTAGACGACGAATTAGCCTCACGGTTTCTGGATAAATTCCGAGCCAACCTAGAACGACCCCAACGCATGGCCCTCGCCTGAAAACATAGAGACTGAGCACGAAACACCTTCCTGATAGCGTCTGTCTCATGCGGTCACAGTCAGATGGTTCTTAAGATAATGATTCCCAGTGGATTAAGGCTGAGAAAGTAGTCTTGTGTATATAGTGTCTCACACATAATAACCAAGCAATTGTGATGAAGTGGGCTTCTGTGGCACAGGGTTCTAGCAGTGGTGCCAAATATTACCAAGACCGAACCGACGCAGCCAGGTGCCCGCATACTGTAAAAGCAATGTTTGGTCTATCACACCAGTTTGTGTATATATATAAAGTTAAAGTTGTATTTTTCAGTACCAGCGCATCTATTCTGTGTCACTATTCAGACACATGCAATAGAACATGGGACTGAAAAACCTTCAATGTACATTTGTCCAAAATATTTATTACAGAACATCATTGGCGACACTGTGCCCACCAAGGGTAAACCCACATTTCCTGTTACAAAATTCAGAGCAAATTTCAGACGTTCATTATAATATGTTTTGAACTTATTTAAAACAAATGCTGTGATATCCCCTAAAAAGAAGTAATCCATTAAATCCATGTGTATACAGACTTAATACAACCAGTTATGTTTGGGTGTCCTCAGATGCCAATAAAACACACTGTTCAACCTTCACATGTCTGAGTGACTCATTAAAACATGTTCCTCCCACCTACAGCGATCAGGGATACCACAGATGTGTGTTTGTGGGTGTGTCTGTTTCTATTTAATTAAAATCTAAAGAGATTACATAATAATTATTTCAAAGAAGCCAATTAGGATAATTTGCTGAGCGGAGTGTCCAGGTCAGCCTCCAATGGCAGATGTGTATCTTTGCTGTAAGCGTGGGCAGAACAGCTGCTAACATACAGTATGTATCTGCACCAGTCAGGCAGAGCTTATCCCAGATATTCAGAAGCAGAGTCCGGTATTTGTTTCTTTTGGAGATAAAGGAAGAAGCTGCGATCACAGACTTTCATTTGTCTCCGTCTTAGCTTTGTTTTTCACATATTACTACATGGAAAGAATCTAAAAATCAGGACAGGTCCTGGTTTCTAAGGTGAGATAAGGAAAACAAGGTGCAGGAACTGAATTATTACCCAATCTGATTACGTTACTCGCATGATAGTGACCCCATAAAGGGCCTTTTCTCTATTTTTCTGCTTTTGCCAGAGCTTTACACAGACTCAGTGACTGAAGCGAGGACATTTTGTTCTGTGGTTGCTGTGGAATCAGATTCTCGTGACTCTGCGTTTAGGAGGGAGACATACAGGGAGGGTACATGGGGGCCATACAGGCAACTGGCACAGTCCCACTGTCTTCTACAGTGTGGCTACTGTTCTGAAGACACACATGCACCTTCGACAGGGCTAGTTACCACGGTGATGCTTGGTAGGCTCCATAAAAAGTGATGAGAGGAGAAACGGTGCCCTTAAAAAAACACAGGAGTGCACATGCACTGTTTAGGCCTCAGTGAAGGAGAAAGCACCTTCAGGACATTTCTTTGAAGTTGGTACAAATGTTCACTTGGTCTCAAGGATAGCTGATTTGAATTGGAGTAAAAATGTAATAAGTAAAAGTTTAAAGTTGCTGTGTCCACACAAAAGTTTTTTTATTTTATGAATGTCTCACTAATGTTCAATTAGACTAACGGATCAACTGATTACAAAATGATTTTGAATTTGAACGTGCCTTTTGGAAATTCTTTCACATGTCGACCAGTTGTCCCTTTGACTGATTAGATGTCAGTGGTCAAAGGTCACAGTGACCTCCTGATTCTTGGTGGCGATAAAAGAAAAAGTATGTTGACAAACAACTGCAGTTTGTTGTGATTCGTTAAACACTTTTTTTTTATTAACTACTTATTTTCATATTTTTACTGCTTTTAAGCTGAAATTAGCTTTTTTTTTTTAAATATTAGCTGGGCATATTACTCTTTGTTAGCTATACATAGGTTATTATATCTGTCTGTAATCCATCAACTGACATCACTTCAGGGCCTCGACCAGACTTATCCTGTTCTTCATCCCCACTCATCTCTTCCTTATTGAATTTAAACCCCGTGTTGCCTGGTCAGCTGTGCTCATAACCCTGGGCCGCTGTGTTGTGTGAGTCAGATCGAATCAGATGCAGTAAAAGGAAACGTTTCCTTTAGAATAACAGAACCCAGTAGCAGACTGACTGGGAAATGGTTAGAAATGCTAAGGGCTAATGATGAGTACCACTTAATTGTGTTGCCCCTTCATATTTTTGCGTTACCATAGATCCTAGCCTTGATGAAATGTTATTGTTGAAACAGCCTCCTTGTGTCATTAGTATTCTGTATCTTACAGGCATAGTATTTAGTCATGAAGTATGTGGTTCTCGTTCTGGGAGCTACATAATTTATTCTATTTCTTATTTGTCGTTTTTGCACTACTTTATGTCAAGATGCTGAAATCATGTCCCTTTTCTAAACCCTTTTATTGTGCTCTGCCACATTGTGCTACCGGCCTGACAGCGGCTGTTAAGCAGAGCAGTTGAACAATGCCCTTCCAAATATCAGGCCGGCGCAAAAAAATACACGCAGCAAAACATGCTCTGACATTTCCTCGGCTTCCCTGTAACAGTCTGACATTTACTCCCCCGACTGCCGCCCGCCATTCTCTGCCCGCCAATCTCGTTAAATGTAACAGCTGGATAACGGAGCTGCCCGACCCGAAGTGATCAGATATATTTCCCCGCCGAGGTTTTTGATAAAAGCGCGGCGGCTCGGGCCAAGGTGTGCAGGTTGGACTCACGGACGCCCAGTGTGCTGCAGGGGGACGGAGGCAGTTGCTATGGCGATAGAAGTGGGCAAGCGAGCACTTCTGTTGTTCTGGTATTTGGATGTCCTTCAGATGTGTTGGTCTGATGTCCTTCAGATGCGTTGGTCCAAAGAGCATAATGGGCCTGAACAAGTGTGCACCACACCCGTTCTCTATCCAGCTCGTCCCAGTCCTCCTGGGCTCTGTCATAGATGGGTTCTATCATCTACCGCATGAATGAACTGGTCCACGACTTCCAAATGAAATCAATTATATTTATCAATTAAGGGATACTTTGTCTTCTGAAGTAAGCTTGTGTTTGGCAGGATTAAAATAAAGGGATCAACCATGAATCATTTGCTCACTTCACAGGAAAAAATCCTAATGGTTTTATCCAATTATAAACCATTTCAGGCAGGAATCTGTGAAAGTCAATTAGTGTGAACCGTAAGGTTTCTGTTATCTATGCCTTTGTAACTGTATTGATGTGAATACCAGACGCCTGTCACATGCTCAGGGGATGTACAGTAGCTCCAGTGGGGGAGGGGCTCGCAAACATCTTGCCCTTGTGATCAGCTTGTGACCAGAGGCCGATGTTGAATATATGACTCTTATTATGATCTGAAAGTTTTCACTTGTAAGCAACAGAGGGTCAAACATTGGTGATGACATTCATCTAGAACTATGAACAGTGACATATTTGTCTTTCCTCAAGTTCCCTGACTTTGTTGCTTTACAGGGAACTTTCTACAACCAGTCCATCCCCGTCCCTTTCCGTGGTCGCCCTCGCACTCTCAGACACACACATTTCCCTGTGTGAATAGGCTTAGTGAATGATCACCAGTGTTGGGGAGTGGCTTGCTCTCATCCACATTATCTCACGCTCAAGTTTGTTCAACCATTGTTGACAGGATTTCCTCTTGTCTGTCTCCATTTTCCCCTTACTGCCGGCACCTCTCTATTCAGTCGTCTTTTATCTGAGTCGTTCACTTTAAATACAAAAGCTGCCGTAAAGTTGCCACCTTGGACTTCCACTTCCTCCTTCTGTCTGAGCTCAACGTACATTGTGTCACATTTAGAACTTTAGGTCATTTCTTTGAAAAGCCTCATCTTGAAAAAGTCACAATGTGTTAAACAGGTACTGAAAAAAGTTACACAAACTTGTTAAAAAAGGGAAATTACGGGTTGTCATAGCTTTTTTGTTTGTGTTTATTCACATGCTCCTTGGAAGTTCCATTTTTTCCCCATTGAGTAGTTTTGGTGTGTGTCATGGACTAGGAAGTCAAAGTGTGGAAAAAAACATAACTGTCTAAACAAAAGTTGTTGCTATTTTGTGTAGAGCTTTTACGGCAATTCTCCAACATTTGCATGTGGGCAAGTTGATATTAGAAGTTACGATTGAGAGCTAATTGTAAAACCATTTAAAAAGTGATAACGTCAGCATCTCTTGTCACCAACTTTTTTGTAGACTTTCCTAGTTGATCTGATGTGAGCTGGCATTTACCAAAATTTTACCCGTTGTGCAAATAGAATCAGGAAATGACAGCTTTTGAACGATTGAAACAACTGGTACCAGAGTCCAGTGCAAACCTTAATACACCTAAAGTAGTTAGACAATAGACAGAGATAAAAAAAAGTGTGGCATCTGCAAACATTTCACCTGTGCGATCAGAGGCTTATCAAGAGCGTCCTGACTGAAAGTAGGACCCAGATGGGGGATGACACACGTCATTCCAGTTGGCTCTACAGTCGTCTGTGACACTCACTGTCCCGGCACCCAAACACCCAAACACAAGCGAGACCCTTGCTTTGTTGTTGTTGCACAAAGCCCGGCCTTTTGAAGCAGTCCAGTCATGCTCCCATGACGCTGGCATAGCTCATTCAGTCCGAGACACTGCTGCGCTGAGGCCGAGCTCGTCCGTCGACCAAAGATACACAATAAGGGCACGCTCCCAACAACCTCCCTCACCTCCAGCACGGGCTGCAACATAGACAGACCTTCGATCGCCCCCTCGGTAGCTTCATTGAAGAGGAGGTAGCAAAAGGCCAACAAGCAACTGTCCTGTCCTGTGATAAATGTCCTTCTTTAGCTGGCTCAGATCAAAATGTGTTGAAACTTCATGATATTTTCTCACCAGCTGATATTTTACAGAAATATTCTGGACCACAAACTGCACAAAGTGTCATCATGTGATCACATCAGGGCAAATTTGGATGGATTTCATCTGACTTGCTCTGTACGTACATGGTCATCTCCTGCTCACATTCCAGTCGGTGCGCTGGATGGGGAGAAAAAGGCACGTTGCCTCGGAGGAATGCTGAGGAGGTGCCACTACTCGGCTGTTTCCACAACGATCCCCGGCCACAAGGACGTCTGACGAGAGCGCACGTGCGTGTCCTTGCCGAGCAGCCATCACGGAAAGTTTGGTTCGTTGGCTGGATGTGTGCTGGCCGCTGACTCAGCAGTCGGTCAGATGTTTAATTTAGGCTCATGCCTCAGACACAGATGATTCATTTTGTGTGCTGCCGTGACGTCACACATTAAAGATGGTAAAGATAATAACCCTGGAGCCATCCGTGGTCAGGCTGCTATGCTCATAGATGCGCTTTGTCCCACTTCTTCCAAAGCCACTTCAGACGGTAAATAAAGAGATATGATCCATTTAGGTCAAATTCGTGTTCACACAAGCTTAAAAATGGACGATGGGCTGAATGAGTTTATTTTATTTGTTTAGACTGGCGGTGATGGAGAGAGTTGTGCATTCCGTCGCTCTGAAGTGTTGACCGACTTGATCGTTTCTTAGCCTACAATGGGACACGTGTCCTTGTTCGACTGTTTGAAAAGAGATTTATCATTCACTGCCAATGTCCCACACGGACTCAACTGTTTAACAAAAGGAGCCGATCGCCTTTGCTGCTTGTGACAATGTTGTTTCTCCAGAGGGAGAAATGAGGACAGACATTGTTCTGAGAGGGAAACAAACTCAGGCTGGATAATAATTAATCTCCTGTGTGTCTGTCTCTTATGCTCAGTTGCTCATTATCTGCTGGGGTTTCAATGTTTTACCTTTACCGAAGACTATAAATACATTTTTATTTTGTCATAACTTATGGAAAACACAGTCATTTCAAATCACACTCTTCAAGGGCAACTATTTATCTTGCACATTTCGTACCCAGAGCGAAAGTTCAGTGTGGTTTGCACACACATAAAAAAAGAAGTGAACTAAACCCTGGTTTTCCTGCGTGGTGTAAACACGCTTGTTTACTTGCAAGGGTGACTGTGGCAACAGGTGATACAGGAAGTCACTTGTACGTGTGTGTGTGTGGGGGGGGGGGGGGGGTGTGAATCCTTTTCATCATGATCTTGTCTTTTGAAATAACTCTAAAGTTGAATCCAGCGTATACCTACAGACCATCAGTCTGTCAGTTTTAAGTAAGTAAGTAAGTAAAATGTGACTTAGCTCTCTGATCTGGTGTTGTGGCCTAGATGGTAGAGTGTGGTTCTTCAACAAGAAGGTTGCCAGTTCAAATCCCACTCTTCCCCATCTGCATGCCGAAGTGTCCTTGGCAAGATACTGAACCCCTAAATGGCCCCTCATAAATGTTGAGTGTAATAATGTAAGTCGCCACATGACATGACATCTGCCCAAACCAGAAGTCGAGAGGGAAGTCCAGGGGATGGTCCCATTGGGACATCTCCACTGTTCTCATTGTCTTAAGCATTGTTTGAGTTCCACATTGATTGCCTTGTCTATTCAAAAATCAGAAGTAGCTGTGTGTTAGGACTCATTTAAGGCTCTAATGTCAGCTTTTGTGCTCAGGTGTATTGAGCCATTTTTACAATTGCTCTATTGGGGATGGCAGCGTCCATCTGTTGGTTAGTTCACTACCTAATTCCGAACGGCATGAAGTTCCATGAAATCTGTTGCAGACATAGTGCTGCCTTTGGATATCCCCTGCTTTTCTCTCTTGTGTCATTACAAGATGGACATTTGGGGCTTTGTGTGAAATCTCGACACATACTTCTGGATTGATCACCATGTTATGTGGTACATTCGTGATCCCCGTTGGATGATCTGAAATAACCCGAACCCTATCACCTCAAACCCCTTCAAGTCAGAAACCCCCTTATTTAAAAGCTTAACTGTGGGCTGCACTTCAAATAGAGGAACATAAATCAAAGAATAGACAAAGGTCGATGTGCACCAGCCACTGCTTCACCATTGGCTCATCATTTCAACTGAAAAAAAATTCCAGCACTTCAATATATCTTTCTAATAATTCCAGGTGTCTGTCTGTCTGAGTGTGACTCATATATCTCTAGAAGAGTTCCTCACGGCTGATGGAACTGGTCAACCTAAGTGATGGTATTGATTATGACAACATACTTTTAATCTTTTACCTTTTTCTTATATTATCACTCTTTTCTCTGCCTCATTCTGAGCCGCCTGCTGCTGTAACAACTGAATAGCCACCGTGTCTGGATCAATAAAGTTTTCTTATCTTATCTTATCTTTAACAGCGCGTTTACGACAATGGGCTTCAACTGATTCTCCAGTTCAGGGGGGTTTCCCAAGCTTTGGATAAACTGGTGAGCAGCTCTTTGAGCAGCAGCCGTGGAGAAGAGTCCGTTGGTCTTTTTTTTTTTATCGTGGTCCATTTACCTCAGGTAATTAAAGAATATCTAAAAACAATGCAACCAGCAGCCAATTCCTAACAGACGTGTTTAGACAAGGTGCTGCACTAATGAAATAGTCCCATTATCTTCAGCTGTGCTCTGGTAAGCAGTTAAAATTAGCTACGTAATGCTAAACAAATATAATGCTAAATAAAGATTGTTAACGGGTCAAACAAAAAAAAATCCTGAATAAATATTATATTAAACGTTAGCATTTATCATTATGAGTAGAACTATGTAGTTGATGCATTTAGCCACTACACATTTACAGTCTCCTTGTCTTGTAACTTCCTGTCTTTCACTGCCGCAGAGTGAAAGACGTTTCCAGTTGAGAGACATAACTTATAATTTTTGCAGTTTAATAAAATTGCACACAGCCACAGGTTTAAATTGCTATGAATATCGTTTACTATTAATAGAGAATCTCCACATGAACAGAATGTTTTTCCTCCCTCTCTCCCTGTGGCTCCAGCCTGAATCCAACAGGTCCCAGCTCATCCTGATATAATGGAGTGACTTGTTTGAAACAGTTTTAAACACCGTGAGCCTTTGATGGTCACAATAACGGCCTGAGAGTGAAGGGCGGGCCAGGTCACGTCAGTTTATTTGAGTGCTGCTCCCATGACTACAGAGTTACTGGCCACGTTGAGCCATGACGCATTCTCTATGGTCGTTTGGTGAGGAAGTCACACAGTTACAGACCAGTAGTCATGCTTTCTGTTCATAGTTAATAATCGAGATATCGCACATCACATGCAAACAACACAGGAGACGCTGTTGCCGGGGAGATTCCCTGATTCCGAGACGACTCAATCCTTCAACTGGTGAAGTGGAATGTGAAACCTGAGGGCTGGAAGTGGGAAGTTATCTGTGATGCTGAAATAAAGCAGAAGGAGTAGATTTTCTTGACCATTATTTTTGCCATTCGCGGGTCTTGGGATAAGAATTTAAAGTGAGTGAATCCTCCTGCTGTAAGATGAGATAAGGAGAGAAGAGAAATGTGCGCAACAGGAGATTCCTTTCTGTGTCTTATGTATCTGTGAAAGCTTGAAGATGAAGTGTCTCCCTTTGAATTGGATGTGACCCCTTTCAATTGGTGGCACCTGATCATGCTGAGCAAGAGAGGAAGAGCCTGTGCGAAGGGAAAAAATCAGGTGAATCGAAAAATGGATTGTGCAGAGAAAAAAAAATGGCCTCTCAGAAACTGTTGCTGTCAGGAACATGAGAAGAGGAGGAGGGACGGCTAGGCATAAAAAAAGAAAGAATAGAGAGATCACCTTCCTCTTATCGCACCTTCCTCTCTTGCCCCCTCCTCCTCTTCCTGCCCTGACGGGAAGGGAGGGTGCAGGGCAAGAAAGGGGAGAGCAAAAAAAAAGAGAGAGAGAGAGAGAGAGAGAGGCTGTATGAGGTGGGGCGGGACGGGAGGTGGGGCAAATGTGGGAGAGGCAGAAGGGTGTGTGCTCACATGTGTGTGTGTGTGTGTGTGTGTGTGTGTGTGTGTGTGTGTGTGCCACCAGCCTCTGCGTCTCTCGGGCACAGAACAGAAAAGTTGGGGTAAAGTCTGACTCAGCTCCAGGAGCGACTAGACACTCAGAGCTACTCCCTCCACAGTACCAGTCCTCCTCTCTCTCGCTCTCTCACTCATTCACAGCCTCTCTCTTTCACAAACACACACACACACACACACACACACACACACACACACGTGCTCTCACACATAGTAACACACACACACACACACACACACACACACTCACCACTCCTGGCAGAGGGAAGACAGGACCACAGGAGAACTGTTACACACCTTTACAACCAGTCCCCCAGTCATCGCCAGACGCTTTGCCCAGGATGTGGATGCTTCTCTTGGGGGTCACCTTTGGATTACTGGCCTCGTCCAGGTCAGAGCAACTTGCAGGTGAGGGGATTGTGCCTTTGCCCAGTGGATGGCTCTTTGTTTGTGGATTTAAAATATTTTTCCCCCCATCTTACTCTGCCTTAATTGTGACTGTCTGAATGTCTGGTAAACCTCCTTTTTAATACCAGACAGTATTGATTACTTTTTTTATATTATTTTCCATCTTTTTCTTACAATCCTGAGCTTACAATTCAGAATATGTGTTCATGTGAGGTAGAAGACAAGGAAAGAAAGAGAGGCTCAGGCTGCTCGTGAGAATGGACAAGTGGATGCCGGCAAAAGAGAGCGCGTGCTACACCAGCACAGACAAGCTCACGTCTGGCAGCCTCAGACTCCTGTTAGACACAAAGGAGACAGGCGCTCTCACTCATGCTCTGTGTCACACGCATTCACACGCTGGGAAGTATTTAGCAGGGATTTAGATGATCAGTCTATGGCTCTCAGAAGCCGTTCCTTGTTTTTTAGTTAGAGGCAGAAATAAGAGATCTTTTCCTCTTTTCTGTCCCCCCCCTACTCCTTACAGTGCTGCTACAGCTGGAGTCTGTGCCGCCACGCTTAACGCGCTATTCTCCGACACAAAGGATGTTCAGCAGTTGCAGCCGCTGTAGCTTTTCTCCCCTCAGAGTCTCCCTCTTCTCTCTTTGTCTCACATGTGCTCTCTCTCTGTGTGTGTTGCGGCTTTGACGGGATTTATTGCTCGGAGCGATTTATATCTCTGGAGGAGAAGTTGGTGCTGAATCAAACAGGTCTAAGGTTTGTTTTCGGCTTGATCCCTTGAGGCGGTGGTGGTGGTGGGGGTGGGGTTGCTCACAAAGACCTTTGGTCCAAGCACAATCAGCATCAAGTTTTACTCTGACCAATATTTTCCCTGTATTCAAAGTGAAATGAGAGACTGTAGACGGAGTGTATGTGGAAGGATGGAGGGAGGTGCGTCCCCTCCCTTTGTTAGTGGCTTGCATGCATGTATCTCTATGTTTGAGTGTTGAAAGCAATTGGTGTCTGGTTTTGAATCAAAGTGCCCTGAGGTGGTTTTACTGGGGAGCCTGGTCTAGACGCCTTCTTTGAACCTGAAACTCGTAGCTGCGTCTACAGCAGTAAGAGCAGGACTTGTGGACTTGTGGCCAGACTTCCGTGCAAACCAAGATGGGATTTATAGAGGGTTTTTTAGAAACGCTGTCTGGCTGCACACCAATAAGCATCTATGAGCCTGAATGGCTTGGTCACTGGTTTCTCTTGACTGAACCTGCTCTAAAGGCAGTCAAATCGGCCAGTTCCAGTTGCTAATTTAATTAATCTCATCTATTTAATTTCATAGCTATATGACCTCTGCAAGGGGGGGTAATAAAAATCCAATTTGGAATCACTTCAATTCATTAGTGCCATTCAACAATTTAGTTGACGATGAGACTGAAAAGAGTTATGATCAATCTGAGACCTTCCAAATTTAATAATTTCCTGTCCGTAAAACTCAACTGAAAAAAAAAGATATTCAGAGCTTTCAACAAATACTTTCTGTGACTTTATCTGATGGTTGCTCTCGTATCTTTTGAGTTTCCTCCATCAAGTGCAGATATGGTAATTAATAGACTGACCACAACCGAAGAGGATCGGTCTCTTTCACCCACACACAAACTCAAAAGCATGCACTCGGGCCAACCTGATCACTGAACTTCCTGCAAACGCTGTATTTTCCTCCTTGGCTTTAACCAGCCGTCCTGCATGTTGCCCGTGTCATGTTTCAAGGTGACGAGCGAACAGGGGCCCCTTGGCCTCGGACCGGGACCCGACAAAGAGGGCTTGTGCCTGTGGAGCCTTTGGGTACCATCTCCTGCCACCTGAGACTCACAGACACGTGTTTGTTTCCTCTACCACGGCACCATTCTTTGCAAACCAGCCACCCTGAAGCTAAATGGCCCTGCACGAATATCTCATGTAACGTCCTCTCCTCGCTTTCCCTTCTTCTCAATGAGCCGCCGACGCTGATTGAGCTGCTCTTAAATGGTTAGGGGTTCTCAAATTTCGGGTTTTGTGTGCAGTTAAACCAAATAATTACTTTTTAACACCATTTTAAGAGTTTCATGCTCTCCACACATACCACCCCCCCCCCCCCCCCATTACCACAGGCTGCCTCACCATCTCATAGACACTACAGTCATTGTGTCCCTGGGAAAACTGCTCAGTAAGAGCTCTGTAATGTACAAACATCTCCTAGCACGAGGCTGGGATTTCCAGTATCACCAGAAAAACAAAGCATTGCATTGAATCTTTAATTGACATTGAATGTTCGAGCTGATCCTTAAATTAACGAGGTGTCTGATTCATAAATTTGCAAAGAAGAAAAAACTTGATCAATAAAAACAACCACGGTTACATTAAAAGAATAGTTTGATTAATCTGATCATTGAAAACAAACTCGAAATATGCCTCGCGGAATTAAATTACAAAATTAAAACTGCTTTGAGACATGCACCGAGCCCCAGACATTTCTGGAAATTTACCTGATATTTTTTGGGGGGGCTGTATGTAAGGATGCAAATGTCAGAGTCAGTTGCTTCAGACAATCTGAGTTATTCCTGATAGAGCCATCGGGTAAAATGTCCACAAAATATGCAAGTGAGCCGATGTGAGAATCCAGCAGGAACATTCACAGCAAGCACTAAATACAACAGACAATGAGATTGGAGAGCTTTTGGTGATAAGGGCGAATGCTGGTGATATGTGCTGTAAACAAAAACAAAAAGGATTTTAACGTTATGTCTCCAGGTGCGACCCCTCGCCTGAATGTGGCAGACAATTTCCTGTTGTTGTGAATGTGTCTGAATCGAACCATCTCCTGATGTGAAAGATTAACTCTAGAAAAAGTCTAGAACCAATGTTATGGACAGGATTAGGGTTAGGGGATAGGGTTGACACATGTCAAGTGGAGGTAGATGATTAGCTTAACTGTTAGCATGAAGACTAGAAGCAGAGAGATGCTAACTTGGTCATGACCAAAGTGTTTAAATCAAACAATGTTGCCTTCAATGTGCCAGTAAGCACATTTTTGAACTGTGGAGCAAGCTAAAGTTGGTTTCTTCATGTTTTGTGAGCTAAGGTAGGCTAACAGCCTCCTGCTATCAGCTAGAAAAGTGAGTAAGGGCATTTTCTTAAACCACATGCGGCAAAAATGAAAGTAAAAAAAAAGCAGTTTAACCCATACTTAAAGACTAAAGAGACAGATGTTTATATGATAAAAACTTTTATCTGGTAAAATGTACTTCAGGATGCCAGTTAATAGCTCCAACGAAAGCAGACAATGAAAGGAGTCTTCTGCAGAGAAAGAAGTGTTGTTAAGTGTGTGTAAAACTAAGTGCATGTGTTTGTGTGACGCTGTGAAGACATAGGTTTAGGGTTAAGGTTACGGAAAGTTTTGGAGTTAGCCATTTATTGTGTAATTGTACTTATAAATGTATGAGGATCATTTTTTAGCCTAGACCTTACTCAGTGAGGAGATTTTTGGAAAGTGAGGACAATTTGGCCGGTCCTCACTTTTTCAAAGGCCTGTTAAGACTTGGTTTTAAGGTAAGGGTTATAATTAGGTTGAGGGTAGGGTTAGACATTAGGTTGTGATGCTTACGGTTGGTGTAAGGGGCTAGGGAATAAATTATGTCGATTAGTGTCCTCACTAAGACAGACATACAAGAATTTGTGTGTGTGTGTGTTTGTGTGTGTTTGTGTACTCGCCCTCTTTAGGACCAGCATAAACACTGACCTTGTGAGGACCACTAGTCCTCATAGGGACCAAAGCCTGGTCGTAACGAGGCAAAACATTATATCTGAGGTCCTGGTTAAGGTCAGGGTTAAGATGTGAATTGTTAAGGTTAAGCATGAAATGGTCATGGTTTTGGTTAGGCTCTCCACAATGAGTGGAAGTCAGTGCAAAGTCCCATTAAAGATGACAAACTTGGGGCCAAGTTTTACCTAGACCTAGACATCAAGATATTGACCTGACATAGTCTGTTGCGCTTGTCCACGCAGGGTCACAGCTCAGCAAAAGCTGTAACCTAAGGAATCATTTGACGAAATTCAAGTGTGTTTGCGCGCATCTGTGATGTGCCTGTGTGTTTGCGTGCCAGCCTGCAGGGGGTTATTTGTACTTTATTGCTGGCATTGAAAAGACAAACACAGAGTAATGAGAGAAAACAGGAGGAGAGGAGATAGATGCAGGGAGGACTGTGAAAGTGAGAGTCAGACTTGTCTATTACTTCTTGAGCAGCTGGAGATTTTGGCACAGAGACTGTGTTACAGCTCCCTTTCTCTCTGGTTCTGTCCACCCAGACTCTGCAGTCTCCTTGGTTTCAACTCCATTAGGTGACAATGGAGGCTTTGGGAGAATCTGTGCCTTGGCATAGCCGGCCTCTGGACTGTATAAAGACACCCATGACTGTTCCCTCTGCATACTAATGATAAGGCCTCAGATTCATGTCAGCCCCCCTTCTCTCAGCTCACTGATAGCTGCGCTGTCTTAGATCTCTCTGGGTAGGTTTGCAAGGCCGAGACTGTTTTTCACCACTTTACTTTCAGGGACCCTGAGCCATGTGGCAGCATGTGTAGAGGTCTTTTCAGATGTGTGTGTATGTGTGTGTGTGTGTGTGTGTGTGTGTGTGTGTGTGTGTGTGTGTGTGTGTGTGAGAGCGAGAGAGAAGGATCTAGTGAGAGCGAGAGAGACAGAGAGAGATAACAAAGAACTGAAACTGCTTTGCAAAACAAGTGTTGGCACTCCTGTTGCCCAGCTGCCACTAACAGTCGAGTCTTCTACTTCCTGCTGTTGCGAGTGCTCTGTTTACTCATCGCAGCCAGTGAAAAAATCTGGGGATTTTAGTTTTATAATCATACCGATTCATATCTAGTCTTTTACGAGCCAGCTTTCTGCACACCAATGAGATAAACACGTCCAAATCATCAGATGATTTCAAAATGTAATTTTCTTCAAGCCAAAATGCAAACGTTTTTCTTCTTCATCTCAATATTTTTTTGCATTCTGCAATACAAGACTCAAGGTCAGAATGTAGTATTAGAAACCTTTCCCAGCGGTTTCTAAACAGAGTGAAAAATGTCTATTATGACTGTATTTCTCCAAAATATTTGCTGGAACGTGATTCAAAACTACAACAAGTACAACCTACTGGAACAAAGTTGGTTAGCAGTTAGATTATTGTTAAGCAACAGGTTTTATAGTTCCCAAAAGTATTATATACTCCTGCTAAAAGAAAAAAAAAATTGTAGAGTTTGATGCACTGTTATTACATAGTGCTAACAGAAATAACATAAGATGTAGTGTGTCATCTTCCTGTACAGTCTGATGTGGCTGAGACATCTTTAGCAACTCATGCACCCGTCAGCATGGTAACGCTTTCAAACAAGCAGCAAGCAGCTAATGCCCATGGGGACTTCTTCCTCAGTGTATGTGCAAATGCCACTAAATCTTCATCTTCATTCAGTGTTTGTGGAGGTGAAGTGGATATGAAAGTGGATATGAAACCACTGTTGTTTTTATTTTTTCCTACTGCAAAAACCACATCATGATCAGATTTTTACAGCGTACATGTTGATAATGAATTTTAAGTCGTTTGCTATTTCAACCGATAATCGTCATGGCAGCCATCAGATTATAGTTCTTAATTTGAACTAATGATAATATGCTTTCAGAATAGCTGCACAGAAATTCTTACACTACATTGAACACTTTTTTTTGTGTGGGAAGGGGAACCATGTAAAGAGCACATACATCACTATGGAGACATAGTCACGGGGTAAATAGTACGAGCTCTGTCTCTGTTTATATAGCAAGATCTTCCCAGGTTCTTTCTCTGGTCTTCTTCACATTGCAAATGATTATCTGCTGATATCAAGAAACTCCCAAAGTAAATCATTTCTTCACACCTTCACTTTGGCTTAAGTGTGTGACTATTTGAATAAAGTGATCTGCATGTGCACACAGACTAATTTGGCTTGCTGGGCCTAGTTTGCATTTTTGGTTTCAACTCAACAAAGTTTCTCCTTTACTATGGCAAACAAAACCAAAAGGATAACACAACACACACAGTGTTCTAGTCTCCAGATTTTATTTTATTTCAGTGATCTATAACTTTAAAATATTATCTGTACAATAAGCAGGTTTTCTTGGTTTACTGGCAAAAGACAACAAATTCATAGGCTCTGGTAGAGATATTTACGAGATATTGTCAATGTCAATTTTATTTATATAGCATATTTAAAACAAGTTGGTTTACCAAAGTGCTTTACAAATTGAAAGGTACAACAAAGAACAGCAATGCGCAATATATCAAAAATAGTAACGATATGCAGTTGCAATTACTTGACTAATTTGACATTGCATGGATGTGAAACCATTCACATGCTGCATCACAACATACGACAGCAGAATGAAAGATGTGGTAGTGAAACCAAGTGATAAAACTGCATCTCCTCAAACAGGACAAAAAAAGCTCTGAGTGTCCTCCAAACCCTGCATGCAAAATATCACTGAGCATTGAAGAGCTCCTCTTTCAGAAGCACTGAATGAATCCCAGCTGTCTCAAATTGATCCCACTGTGTATCATATTAATCAGACATTGTGATAATTTATATTGTCTGAGCCACAGCATCTGCAGCCGGTGGTTTGTAGTCAAAAGAACTCTGGGTCTTAACCTCTATTCTATTTCAGTATCTGCTGTTATAAAATGGGTTTTGATATGCTGAGGTAGGAAGAAAATGAAATCATTTTAGATTTGACATGTATTTTAATAAGATGTGTTGAGTGTAATACAGTTATTTTGTGTTCTTGAGTGAACTGAACAGTTTTGTATCTCTTCAAAAACGTATTGTATTCCCTCTGAAGCCAAAACCCTAAAATTATGGACATGTCATCATCATTTATAATATAAAGTGTATTTTCCTCCCTTTACCTTCCCTGCAGTGAATTCTCGGGGCTGCAGCTATGCCGGAGTGTTCCTGGTTGAGGGACAATCCCGTCACTCCCTCACCTTCTCCTTGGCTGAAAAGGTGTGTGAGCATCTCGAGACCACTCTGGCAAGTCAAGAGCAAGTCGAAGAGGCCTACGCTAAAGACATGCAAACCTGCAGGTGAAACTACAAGTCTTTGTATGAAAAAAACTTTCATTATTGTGAACAACAATTTTAATGTAACTGATTGTACAGATTGTACATTTATGATGAAGTGTTTGCTGGGCCCCATAACGTTGATATCCCTGAAGATGTTTTATCACCTAAAAGTCTGAACCAGGTTCTGAACCAAGGTTCAAGTCTTTGTTACATTGCAAACATTAAATGTGTGTGTCTGATACCAGCGACTAGTATATAGATATGTCGTTTTTTAGTTTGAATGGAGAAAATGTATGAACCTGTCCACATTGTTAATATCCTTGCAACTCTCATTGTGGTATAACTACTAGAAAAATTAGATAATTGGACGCAAAGACTACGAGCAATAATGCAAGCTGCTTCTTTTTCTTCTTCTATAAGTTCAATGCTGTTCCAACATCCTGGAATTGGCCTGAAAGTCTGAACTATTTAAATCAAATCTTTTTTACACTGTAACGATGGTTCAGTTTGATCTGGGGTCACATTTTGGTCCGTTGGTCCAAACTGTGGTCTGACTCACCTTTCACACCTGTTATTTAAACTCAGACTTCGAACATCTTACGGTCACAAGGTCTGAAAGGTCACAATGAAATGCATTGTTTTTCTACTAACAATCAAAAAATCATAGCTAAATGTGACAATTGAACTTCGACTTTAAGTGCACAAGATCACCCAACGCTACACATTTATAGATGCAAAACCAGAAAAGAGGAAGAGGGTTTTCCACATGTATGAGGATACACCCTAGCCTGGATGCCAGACGAACTTAGCCCCGCCCACAACATTTGAGGTCGAGAAGTTCGGTCTGGAGTCGCTCCGTTGGGGAGAAATTATGCCCGACCGGGCCAATCAGATTGTCAGGGCGGGCTTTATACGATGATGGACAGATGATCAATGGTAACGTAATCAACCACGTCATCAAAGTGCCCTTGGGTTGAATTCGTTTTCAACAAACATGCCTGCCGCTGGAGAGCTGAGATCTGTAGATGCTGCCATTGAGTCTGTTTTAGAAGACATCGACAGCGCATTCATTTTGAAAGAGGAACAGAGAACGTGGAGGCGACGCCAAAGCACCGCGCTAATCCCTATCGCGCCGGCGCTTGGCTGTTCACACCGGACACTGAAGCGACGCTGAACGGCGCGAGGCAGCCTTGGCGCAGCGTGGTGTTTCAGCCTCCGGAGTGACCCGCACAAAGTTTTAACATGGGAGTGGATGGGAGCCAGCTGTTCTTTAAGGCTTGGCGCTGAGCTGAAGCGTCGCTTCGGCATCGTTTCAGCGTCCGGTGTGAACCCGGCGTTAGTAAATAACTCAAAATGCGTTGCTTAACATACGTCACATACTACGTTGCTCTGATTGGTTGTAGGTCTATCCAATTGAGCGAAGAGGAATTTTATTTCCTGGTTCGGTTGAAACACGCCCAATAATCACAGCCCAATGGAGCGGTCTCAGACTCACATTCTGACTAGAATTGTGAGTCTGACAACGTCAGGCTAGATACACCCTGTTTGTCAGTAATCAAACCTGGCAGAAATCAAACTTTACTTCCCATAAAGCAAAACGAGCATCTGTTCTTCGAAAGTGTTTGAATTAGTTCAGTTGTTCATGTGAAGTAATGGTTTCTAAATTAGCTACTTGGAGACATCTTGCATCAAGAAACGTCTCTAAGTTGTGTCAAAAAATGTCTTCTAATAATCACATTACTGTGTCCATTCAGGTACGGCTGGATCAACAACGGGAGCATCGCAATCCTCAGACACTCGCACCATGAAAACTGTGCAGGGAACTTGAGTGGCCTCATAGTTCATCAACCCACTGGAGCTGATGACAATTATGATGCCTACTGCTATGATGACAAAGGTGACTAATAACTAAAGGAAAAAGTCTGTTCCAATCATGTGAATCTACAATTTGCATCTCTCAGACCTATTGCTGTTTGCTTCTCCATTTTGGTAACATCTACTTCCTGTTCACCATGTTCCAGTTGGGCCTGAGAAGAACTGTGAGAAACGATTCAGTCGATCTTTACTCTCAGATGAACCAGGTCAGTTTAATATGCTTTGGATACATTACGCTCATTCACCCTAAACTTAATTATACTCATATGTTGCCATATATCAAAGGTTTAAGCACCAATAATAACGGATAAACAAAGCTTTAAAATTAAATTATTTATTTATATTATTTATTTATATTATTTGAATTAGAACAGAATTAACCGAATGAAACCTCAGTCTTGTAAGTTAATGATCTTCTCGCTATTGTCAACGCCAACATCCTCTCAGCTCCGAGCTACCCTACCTGAAGTTCGGGACATATCCTCAACGCAGATCAGTCTGGCTCAGAAAGAAAACAACTAGATGTCAACCTATCAATTACTCAACCATTATTCAAACTATTTCCCCTTTTTTTGTGTTTAAATTGCAAAACCAAGGCGTTGTAGTAACATTTTGCGTTGCCTCATTTGTCTGTGCTGACAAAGAAATGCAGCAAATGCAGAAACTGGATTGAATACAGGAAATCATAAATAACCCGGTATAGTAAAATAAATACTATCAAGTGGGATCTGAGAGAATGAAACCATATCAACTGGTCAATTAACACTTTTGTTAAGAAGCATAATAAAACAAAAATTTTGTTTTTCAACGTTTGAAATTAAAAGAGAAGAGGGACTGTTAGTGTCTCAAGCAAGAAGTGAGTCATTTTTTTTTTTGTCATTCATGATCATATGGAGTAACATAATATGAATTATGTCTCAGCGTCAAAATAATAAACTCAACTTCACTGATAAACTCTATGATGCACTTTAATATGTATTGTAATGTAAATGTTGGCACGATAAAACTAAATGAGATGATGAAGTAAACATTAGTCCCATTTTGTATAATAATCAGGATTTCAAACCACTGTAACATTATCTCTAGATTAATGCCAAGAGAAGTCTAATATGTTTACACAAGCGATAATAACCAATGTTTGAACTTTGCTCTTCTCCAATCAGCCAAGCCCTCAGCGCTGCCTCAGCAACCAACAAGATCAGGCGAAGCAGACTCAGGGTCCATAGATCTCTGGGAAAAATTTGAATTGACCACCGTAGTCGCCAACCCTCCCGAGGAAGTGAGTGCAGAGGATCCTAAGGCTCCGACACCCGACCAGGCTGTGGATGACAACCCCAGTGGTAGGAGCGAGAACAGCACGGGGGGGTACATTATCCCTCTGGAGGACTTGGACCAGCCCACTGGATCTGGGATGACGCCAGGCCACTCTGAGGAGGAAGGAGCCTCTCCGACGGCCCCTGTTGGAGAAACCGAGAAACCACAAGCTCCCTCTGGAAATGAGGAGGAGACTGGGGGCACAAGCGAAGATGCCACCAGAGAGCGTAAGGAAGTCACATGCAAAAGTTAAACACTGCACAACTAGACAGCAGTCATGTGATTACAGCTCAGCTCTTTACTTTATCTCTAACACAAAAACACCTCAGTGATACAAACTGTATTCATGTTTTTGTGGAGAATCACTTTTGGGAATATATTCTGCAAATTTGCCGTTATGTGGTCCAACTGCTCTATATCCACAAAGATGATGGTTAAAAATGGTGGCGTTTCAGTTCATCTGTGCTCAAAATGCATTCACTTTTTCTGAGAACACCACATCCTCTCCTGTGCTGCAACAGGTTTCGAGGGGACTGAAGTAACTTTGAGAACACAGGACGCCCCCTTGTGTCAGTTTGAGCTGCTTGAACTGCTACTAAACAGACGTCAATCATTTCATCACTTCGATTTTCTCAGTGAATTCAATAAACATTTCAAACATAAAACTGCGTGTTAAATACATCAAAGTGAATATAAATATAGTCATAATATTTGTGTAACTTTTAAGTATTTCGTTAAAGGACATCCTTTGTGATACAGCCTCATAAACTATATATTTGTGTCATCCAGGTTTACGCTTTAAACATGCTTATATATTTATTATGTCATTGAATAATTAATATCTGAGAATCAATGTCCACCTTCTGTTATATCAACATGCAGCTCCACAACATTCAGATGGCAAAGGACAGGTGCGGAGTCCTGTTGATCCGAAATCTGACCCAAAGGAGAGCCGCGGTTCACTGGGTGAGAATAGTTCCTATTTCTGTTCCTATTCTCCCATGTCGGTGATTTATTTTTATTTCCAACTGACTCAGCTTTAATACTGTCGACTCGTGGCTTCTTATTTCTCCCTCCAGACTGGCTGGTAATCATTGGGGTGATTGTGGCAGTGGCTGCGATTCTGTTCGTATGTGCAGCTGTTGTCAAAAGAAATAGGTGGGACGTCCACTTTATATTTTCATTTCATTATTCTACACTACAATGTAATGTGTTTTAGGAGCAGTAGACATTAGCCAGAGTTTACACATATTCTGCTGCAGGCTAGACATTTTTTTTAAATACTAAACAAATGTCTGCGTCCAGTTTGTGCAGCAAAGGACAGACGCTGAATATCACGTCCAAGGATGGCGGTGAGGGGAACGGCGCCACGGCATTGGCGTCCAGCTCCCAGGAGCGAGAGCAGGAGATGGTGACCCTCATGAACAAGGAGAAGATCCAGGAGAACGGCAACACAGAGGAGTTCACCGTCATCACGCTAGAGGAGTCGCCGGATAAAGAGCAGCAGGCGTGAGGCGGGAGTCGTGGAGTTTGAAGGCGAGGAGGGAGAGCGCGAGGAGAAGGTGGAGAGAAAATATACGGACGTGGGTTGGGGGCTTCAAACACTGGAACCACTTCCGTGATCAGCAATGAACGGACGCTGAGTGAGGGTCTATGTGTGTGTTGCTATAGAACGATTGTCTAACTTAAGTGTTTTGGGTCTGAAGCTGTTGCCTCTCAGAGGGGACCAGGTCTTCTCAAACCAACATGTGCAGCATTTAGTTTGTGCGGTGTTCCCAGATGGTGACCCTCATGTGGTGACCCTTAGATCAGGCCGAGTGGCGGTCAAAAGAGTGCCATGCGTCGGTGCGTAGCAGGGTGTGCGAGCGCGTTTCGTGTCTTGTTCTTTGTGTTTTGCGAGAGTTGTGCGCTTGCGTGTCGATGACGGGGCTGGACAGGCATGGGTTTAAAAGGGAGGGGGGTGGGTAGAGGAGGGGGTCATTTGTGACGAACATGTTAATTACAGATTATTCTCTTTGTAATAGAATTGGTGAATCCTAAACTGTATGAAGTCGATGATGAAAACTGTGTTATTTTATTTGAGATTCTGCAGATAGAAAAAAAAATGTTTCATGTGTTTTGTTTCATTCTTTTGCTGATTATTGTAACCTTGTGTATATTTCAGACGTTGCCTGTGGACTGAAGCTTGTTTTTATTCAATTTTCAAGAAAACCTGAGGAGTTCTACCTTAATACCTTTATTTATGCATCTTTAAGTCCCCTTTTCCTTGGTCTTTGTATATAAAGTACATTAGTTTGGAAATGCCTTAGCATTAGATGCCCGTGCTTTTTTTTATATTTGGCAGGAAGGGGCTTTATATCCTCTGTAAGTAGAAGAATGTGTTCATTTTTAGATTTATTCAATCAGAAAAGCACCTGAGGTAAAAATGAAATTTTGCAATATTGCTGTGGTTATTGCATGAATCGGCTCGAGCATTAAAGAAATGTGCAATTTGTGCAAGTTAATATGGTATAAATTTACATGGAGTCCCTGACGTTATCCTGAGGATAAGCAGAATGATAATCATGATGTATATGAAAACACAGTGTGTACATTGATTTGGGGGGGAAACGAGCAAAAGAAAGATTTGGATTGTAGCTGTAGCCGATTGATCATTTTGTAAATGTGAGATTATTAACTTGCTAAATATCATATATGATATTCAGCATGAACTAAATATTACACGGGGGGAGCCCATGTGCTGCAAACACTTTACAATGTAAAAGACTTCTCATGAGATTCTATTGAAATATCTCTGATTGTAGGGGGGGGGGGGGTGAATGAAGTGTTCTGTTCTCAACAAACCACTCACATGGAAATGCTGCAGTTTTTGCTTCTGACCTTCTCATTGGCTAAACATATAATACATTGTGTTATTGTGTAAGCAGTTTTTGTTCCAAGTGTGACAGCTTCTTTTTTTCTTCTGGTGTAAAAACTGAACTGTAAGCAGATGTTTGGTTTCTGACTTGTTTCGTTGTCGCTCCTGCTTTTTGCTCTTTTATGATTCACTCCGACAGGAAGTAGCAGACGTAGTCGTGTAGGCAGGTTTCATGACCAATTAACAAAAGATGAAAAAAATAAAAGCTTTGTGAAGTCATGAACGAAATAAACGTGTATAGAACGAGATGGAATGTGGTGTTCACTCACTGATTGCTCACTGTGTGCGAAGACAAAGGCGAGCGGGTGAATGGCATGACAGGGGACGCAAATGGTGACATTGCCCCCCCCCCCCCCCCCCCCCCCCCCCTCCGCCCCATCATAAGAGGAAGTGAGGTTTCCATGGTGCCGGGGTCGTGATGAGAGAACATGCTAACGCAGAATACAAAGCGGACCCTTTTGAAAGAGTTAAACTGCATGAAGCACAGTTGAATGTTCATCAATAACAGAGTAATACTTAATTAGCATAAATTTATTTTCACGTAACGTTGGCATTAAAAATGACGCAGCGGTGATTCAAAGGAAAATTATACTCCTTTGTGTTTGCATGAGCCTATTAAACCTTTACAGGATTTATGTTTTAATGCAATGCACTAATAGAGTTCTTCAACAAGCAGGGAATGTGACTGAAGGGTCGAAAATAGCATCTGCGTTTTAAACATTTTTCATTGATGAAGCCAATTTTCTTCTTTCATTTTCAAATCTTTACCTTGATGTTACATATTATCAATAAATATGCCATTTTAGCCTTTATCTCAGGTATATGCTTGCAAAAACATACTCACATATACACATAACTGCTGTTGCCCTATTGTACGTATGTTCATATTTCATCATACATTCACCAGGTCCACCAGCAGATTTTTTTCAAGGATGTTGTTGCAGATATGAATAGAATCTGAATCCAGCTGATTTTTACATTTTCATGTGCGGAATGGTTTTGTTAAGACGTCGCTCTTCGAGTGTGTTTTGCTATTATGTCAAGTTTATTTCCCTTGAGCAGATCCATGTAGTGAAGAGTTCAATATGTCGGATTGGTTTTCATGTCCACATTTAAATCAACATGTTCTGAAAAGTATTTAAATCAGGTTTTCAGACCACATTATGTTTTCTTTTATATTTCTACAATAACAACAATTAAATGAATGGTTCTTCGACCTTGGCCTAGATACAAAGATACACACACTCTACTGAGTGTCAATCTAGTTCTTATTAAATCAAGCTTCCTATATTGTCACATCTCGCAAACTTGAGGTCATCAAACCATTGTTTTTCTTAAGCATGTGCATCATCTTTCAAACTTCTCTGATTACTTATTCCCTTATTGGCTCTGCAGCGACATGAATGACTAAATCCGCTTAGATTCCTTTAGAAAAAGGCAATAATAAGATTATTGTCCATCTCAGAATATTAAACCATAGTCATATAAAAGATTAGTTTGCATTCAAATATTTCTGTGTGTGAAATTGTGCAAAAAATACAAAAAGGAAGCAGAATTTAGTTATGAATCAACATTTATTAGTTATATTTGTATATGTACACCAAAGGTACAACACTTGATATGTAGAAACAGATTTTTTTTGTGTATACCATAGACCGAGGAAAGTATTCATATTTTTTTTGTCTTTTTTTTACTCGATAGTGTATCTCCCCCCCCCCACACAAATGCTCTGCCTTTACATCAGAATTACAACAACTTTACAAAGAAGGAAGAAGGCCCTAGAAAAGTAAGATGAGGAAAGCATGTTGTAGGCAGGAGTGAGACGGGTTATCAGCAGTAGAAAAGGACAAGCTTGAAGATATACTGGCTCTTTGTCAAAACACTGTCGGTCAATATCTGTGTGTGATCGGTACCGTATCACTCAGGTGTCTGTGTGTGCATATAATGAATAGTTTCTGTTTTAGAAAGCGAACGAAAAGGCAAGCGCAGTAAAGGCAGATTATGGAGCTGAGATTTCTATCAGCCTCCATGATGTTGCGTCTCATATCAGTGGGTAAAATGTGTGAAGATGCGGCAGCTCGACACAGGATCTAACAGATCTAGATCTCTGCACGGGGTAAACAAGGACGCCTGAGACTAAAGCCAGTTTTCTCCACTGAAAAGACAAAATGCTTCAGATGAGTCACCTGAGGAATGTTGCTTTATACTGTAACAGGCGTCTGAATACATGATGTCTGTTCTCTCGCTCGAATCTGCGTCTATAGGTTGTGTTGGATTCCTCACTCTGCTCTACGTCCTGGGCTAAATTAGTTCCCTTTAATACGTCTCTCTTCTCTTCAGCCTTTATCAAAGTATAACTCCTTTCTAAATAACTCAAGATGGCCCCTACAGTCAAAGCTAAAACATCCCCTTGCTCTCTTTATTCCTCTCTCTCCTTCCAACTCTCTTTTCCCCTTTTCTTTTCTCGCCGTCAAGCAAACAGCGTTTGCGTGAGGATCACTGTTACTCTGGAAAACTCTGCACTGCCATTGAACAGAACAATTATATATTTATTTATGTACAATGAAAATGAATGCACACGGCTTATATCTTCATGGAACAAACATTCAAAACGCTTACATTAGATACAAAAAGAATGATATATATATTGGTGTGTGTGACAGGTCAGTAAAACAACTAGTTAAGAGCTATTAGAGAATAAAAAAAACAAGCAATTTATTAAACAGGTTTCCTCTCTATACATTTGTATCTAATCTAATTTTACTCAGGACATAGATGATATTTTTTTCTTTCTAGAGGATTACATGAAAAATGTCACGGCAATGAAACTATACTCCTACGAACCATTTCAACATCCCCCCAAGAGAAAACAAAAAGGAAAAAAAATCTGTTACCTACAATATATACACAAAGTGCAAGGAGGCACTTCAACATATCATGCTTTTAAGATAGTGGTGCAAAAAATAATCAACATTACTTCTTGTTTTTATTCATGCTTCAAAAACTGTGAGGCTGAACGTAACAGCGGTCCAACACTCAATCCCCGCGGGTGACACTATGGTCTGCATCGTCTCCTCGCTGGGGAGGTTTTTCTGTTCTCTATAATTATCATTTTTTTATCTCTTATTTTTTCCTGGAGATCACAAGGTCGAAAGGTCGGGCTCAAGGCCGTGTTAGGGTGTCAGTGCTGTGCTCTGCGGTGCGCTGATCGCAAATGTAAATGTTGTGACCTTCAGCGTTTGTATGTGTGTGTTTGGAAAAAAGAAATGTGTGTGTGTGTGTATGTGTGTCTGTGCATTCGTGTTTTGTGTATGTCTGCGCAGTGCACGGCAGAGTGTGCGCTTAAGTTGAATAACACCTCAGTCAGCTGTGATCAATAGAAAAGCAAAGTGAAAGGTGTCCTTTGAGAGGAGCCATGACAGGGTGCTGCGCTATGTGGGTTAAAAGTCTCCTTTAGTGTTACTGCGGGGGGGCTTGTTGTCTGCGTTTGTCTGAAGCGAACCCCCTCAAGGCGAGGTCACCGTTACGCACAAAGACAGGAGAGACGGACACCTATAAAATAAAAAATCAAATCCACGTCACAGGAGTCTCACCTCTCACTCACACAGGCTACAAAAAAGAGCCACTAGTCCAGCTTTGTTTTATGTTTTTTTTTATGTTTGCAGATTTCTTTACATAAGCCATGTGGTTGTATGAGAAGGAAATGTGTGATATTACCTGATAGTTGGCAACGTTCTGGCCTTATGTGTGTTACTGAGTGTGTCCATTGAACTGTCTTCTCGCCTGTATGGACACACAGCTGCAGCATGTAGGGTTTGTGGGAACAGTCTTGAGCTCTGGTGGCTGAATGGATTATTTCACTTTTTTTACGGTCTGGCTAAATGAGGAGTTGGAAACCTTCTCCAATTATCTGTGTGCCATATTTTTCTTCTATTTCCGATGGTTCACCCTTTATTCCCTGTCAGTCGTCAATAGTCTGTGCTTTCAATTTATTCAACACTGGATTTAGCTTGAAATCTGTGTGTGTGTGTGTGTGTGTGGTTATATTGTATGTGCTAGGGAAACGTCCCTTCCTGTCATTTTATAGCAATTATTCTTTTTCAACATGGAAGGCAAAGCTTTCCACGGATGTGCTGCTTGTGGCTTTTTTTCTTGAGGTGAAAAGCTCAAGTAGTGAGCCAGTAAACATTTGATCATTTGATTCCCTGTAAAAGAGTTAACATACAAGCCTGAGTGTCTTTTTCTCTCCCTTATTTCTCTTCTTCTTATTTTACTTGGAATGCGATCGGTGTTGCCTTAAAACGGTAATGTGCGTGACTTTGGATTTTATCGCTGACTGATAATCATCCTCATTGGCGTTTTGGATTCGTTTGTGCTCTGTTTGCTTCGTTTGTGCTCTTTACAAATCTTTGCTTTGTGCTTCGTTTTTTTCCCCCGATATGTCAATTACAGATTATCCTGATTTGCTCTCGTCATAATCACGTTGACCCTCATTTTATTGGCGTCACAATAGAGGAAGTCTTGTATAAAGGTCTGTATTTAGGGTTGTGCTTTTCTTTGCATTAAGTTGTTGAGGCTTCGCCGTTAAAAAGTGAAGCTGCCGCTGTTTGCGTCAGTCATGAAACTGAAGGGTGTGTTGTGTCATGGAGGCAGCTCGAAGGCCTCTGTGAGTTGATTGATTTTCTGCCTGTTTGGTCCCAATACTTGACTTGGTCATGTTTTCTTTCTTTCTCGGTCTCTCTCCACCACACACACACACTCACACACACAAACACGCACACGCACACACAAACAAGTGTTATATCTCTCAACAGGTGACTTAAAGAATAAAAAAGTCCCTTTTTCTTCACAGTAGGCTAAAAAGAAGGAAACAAAAAGGGAGATAAAAATGGGCTCTATAATAGTATTATTTGTGCTTTATAAGTGACTGTGCTTGTAAGTGTATGAGGCTCAGCATTGGTTTTCCTGTGTGTGTCACTACCTCCTGCCTGTTCATCAATTTGCTGCACTTCAGGAATTGTGGGTAATCTGGGGCAGTTACGTGATGGTCTTAAGATGAGAGACTGGGCTGGGAATGAAAAGCAGCGGCGTTCTGCCGGTACGTGAACCAGACAGGGATGCAAAGCGAGAAAGAAACTGCGTTGGACGCAACGATTAACGCTCTAACCTCTCGCCGTCCTGCATTAGAAGAATTAATCCCCAGTAAGAAACTCGGAAGATGATCTAAAGGCATCCCGTGTTCTACAGCCACTTCTTCTCTCACCTCGTCACGTAAAAACCAGGATGTATTGCTGAGAATAACATTTTTATTTCTCTTCCTTCCCTCCCCCCCAGTCTTGAAGTATGTTGTGCAAGTATCTGCTATAAAGGACAAAATTGTGCTCTAATAGGTAAAGTATACCTCTGTTATCCTTTTCACGGTTAAGTGAATTATAGTATTATATATCAGTCAGGTAGACAGTTACAAAAACCTTTAAAGGGACTAATGAAAAGAAAAGAGAAAAGAAAACTAAACTACATTTAAAAAACAAAACAATTAGTCGTTCTGTTCGTGTGACTTTTTTTTTTCATTCACTCATTTTTTTTTTACTATCAGCAGGTAGGAAAGCTTGTGGAGCCCAGGAGCAGGGGATCTCTGTGCTGCCATTATTCATGTTTCCATGGTTCCTCCTCAACAAGCGTGCACTCCGCAGCAGAGCCGTTAGTGGCTGAGGTTACCTGTAAGCAGTCAGCAGGGACATCTAAATAACCAATCCAAGGCACAGATGATCATAAAAAACACACACTTCATTTCTAGGTTAAATAAAAACTTTGATTTAGCTTCAGCCCAGGAATCTGATTGGTCGAAGGGCCTTGTACAGCTTGTAAACCGAATATAGCTAAAACCAAAGGTATGGTATCTAAAAATTACATTTTTACTAATCAACTGTGCTACATATGCCTGGTTTTAGATAATAAATGCTTTAAAATTCATATCGGTGTAAAGCCAGAATACCATTTAGGTATTAAAGTATATTACATTATGTTATTTTTTTAAAGTGTATTTGTCTTTTCTGAAATGTGTGCTGTATGTTACTCGGCAATTAAAACACAGCCTCTTACTTATTATAGCTACTTTGCAACATGCAAAATCATTGGAGCAGTATTGATCCCCGGTCAGACCACTAATGATCATGCGTTTGGTCCTAAGAGTTTCTGTTACTGACCTGGGATCAAACATTTATGACCAAAACCTCATCAGGCGTTAAACAAAAATACATGTGAATAAACTGAGAATGCAAAACAAAACATAATACAGACAACAGAGACTACAGGATGAATGCAATTGTTAGTTTTTTGCTAGTTTGCAAGCGTTCTACAGTGGAAGAAGCATCTTTGAAAAATGGTGTTAGAAATGTGAGTCGATCTATTTACAGGCTAAGAGAACAGAAACAGAAAAAAACAGTTACGGAATAGCAAGCCTTTGCGTTTATAGGTAATTGTCTGCTAATAGATGGAGACTCAGAGGGGGGGGCATAACTTTTTTTTTACTACGGACAGATTGCTGGTGTGACAGGATGCCAGGGTTGCTAGGCAACACCTTTCACCCTTTAATAAATGAATAGGCTCATCAGCGGAACCTTTCCTGCCAGTGTGTGCGTGTGTCAGTAAAGAACTACATTATTATAAATGCCTGTGATACATTCAGAGACTGAATTCAAACTGTGTTATGTTTTACATTGTGGGAGCTGCTTCACAGCTTTTCGATTTCTCAACACAGCTTTCACAATGAGCAAAAATAGATGGTGTCAAAATGCAAAAGCCCTGATGGGAAATGAGTCAGTGGCGGCGCGGTACATGTGTGTATGTAGGGAATATATGAACTGTTAATTAGCTGCAACACTTCTCCTCTCTGCATCTTAAATTCTACAGCAAAGGGACGACCCCTTTGGAAGCATTTCTGTTAAACAATTGAAATCCTCTTTGTTTCAGGAGAAACCTGAACCCTGGATGTTAAAAGGTAAAATAGAGGAAATGATTAGAAAAATGATATTCTATCAGGAGATATTTTGTTTTAGGAAACGGATGCAGTGTGAACTTTTGATTGATTGGGAAAGCTGCTAAATAATTCCTCAGGGTCATAATGAGGATTATCTGGTGCTGCCTTTTGAGCTAGAGCCAAACCCCACAGAC
The DNA here is from genome assembly GCF_949316205.1 of Platichthys flesus. Taxonomy (NCBI): domain Eukaryota; kingdom Metazoa; phylum Chordata; class Actinopteri; order Pleuronectiformes; family Pleuronectidae; genus Platichthys; species Platichthys flesus. The sequence continues at coordinate 8,343,898 of NC_084950.1, read as the reverse complement.
TTATAGTCATCAGATTTCAGAGAGTTATCCCTCATTTGCATTCGCTTAAATTGACTCAGCTTTCGAATTGTTTGATTTTTGAAAAACCCTTTGGTAAAAGCGCTTTAATTTCTTAGACACATCCGATCGACACAAAAGCTGCTATTCCCGAGACAAGAAATAAATACATACACATGCATCTATTGTTCTCTCGCTTCACTTGTGGCATAAAACAACAGTGGGTGTATTTACACAATTATAGACAAAGATGCAATGAATAAAAACAAAGAAATCAAGCAAAGGTGAAGGGTGAGCATGCAACACCAGAGAAGGGGTTATATACAAGTCTCTATGTCCGTTAGCGTTAATTGTACCTTGCATTCATCTACTACGACAGAATTGTTAGCAGTAGTGGAAGCGGTTGTAGCGGTAGCGGTAAGGACGCACTGGTTGGAATTGTTTTCGTGGTGGTTCTTCATGTCATCGTAGTAAGACGGGGTCTTCGTCATCATTTCGATGTCGTCTGACTTAGCCGCGTTTGCGTCCAGCTCGTCAAGCTCTAACTTGGACAGGTGGTACACGATGCCTGCACCGTAGGAGTCACCAACCACGTTCACCGAGGTCCTGAATCGATCCCTGCAGGGAGAGGCATCGGGATATGTAGAGTAAATTAAACGAGCTGGGAGGAATTTGCAGATGCCAGAAAAAACACAAACCTATAACCTATTTGTAACCACAATACACATTGACTTGTCAAACTCACAGCAGCCAGTCAACAGCAACCAGCAGACTGATGTCTTCCGTTGGCAGGCCGACAGCAGTCAGGATCAGCAGCATAGTCACCAGGCCAGCACTGGGAATACTGGCTGCTCCTACACTGGCCAGGGTGGCTGTCAGACTGGAGGAAGACACAACAAATCAGCACTCAGTCACATTCTCTGATACACTGGAGATCCACATCTCTCCTCTTCACCCCAGTGCAACTCTTCAGGCGCAAATGAACGAGAAATGGCTTCACCTCATTATTACAATTGAAGACATGCACTCTCTGCGGTGCCTGTGTAACAAGCTGAAGAGCGCCAGAGTGGGTCCTCCATCGCAAATGAAGTGATATGAATGTGGGAGAGGGGATGTTTAATTTGAGGGTTCATAGACTGATGCACCATAAAAATGTCAGGCTTAAGGTCATCCATCCTTGACTCACTCTATTAGAAGAGTATTTGGGGAAGTTAGTTACATACACTCCAGACAAAGTAAGTGGTGTGTGGAGTTAAGAGGGTTTACTGAGCTGTATCCTCAGGCCTCCATTATAAACTGTTCAAAATGCATTATCTCTGTGCAATACAACACATTGCACATTGGAATATTATTCCTGATTGGTGAACTGTGCACTTCAGTCTTTTGTTTGTGCCACATTGACAGAGTCCATGTAAGAGACTGCGTGAATATAGCAAGGCTCATTCTGGAAACTGTTGGGTTTCTCTACAGTATTGTCTCAACCTTATTTTGTAAAGTTCCTTTAACATAAGCTATAATTTGGTACTATAAAAATTGAATTGAATTTAAGAATTTTCCAACCTTTCTGTAGAAATTGTATGCAGATCTAGAAGGACCCCCTGAGAGGGCATTCCCCCACTGAGTCTAACAACCTGTCCCACCATGTTAGGTAGTTTTTGCTTTACCTTGCTAACTAACACACAGACAAACCAACACCAAAGAAAACCTGGCCTCCTAGATGGAGTTAACTGATGTTCACATTTGTTAACTTCAATTCAACAGTGCAACCAAATCTCAAATAGTTTTAAGCACAAAGACAAACTCTCAAAAGTGTTTCCTGACCTGACAGTGACAATCTGGCCCGGGTCAAGGTAGATACCATTCATTTGGGCAATGAAGATGGCAGCCACAGCCTCGTACAGAGCAGTTCCATCCATGTTAATTGTGGCACCGACTGGGAGCACAAAACGAGTGACTCTTTTGTCAATACCCAAGTTCTCCTCCAGACAACGGAAGGTGACCGGCAGGGTTCCAGCACTGGAGGGGAAAGCAGAAGAGTGTAGGTTATACATTATATTGTAATTAATAATCATTAAGAAGGTTAAGTCCATCCAGGTGCTTACCTAGATGCTGTACCCAGAGCAGTGATCCAGGCCTGGAAGATACCCAGGAAGAAGGTGAAGGGGTTTTTCCTGACGATAAAGAAGTAGATGCTGGGCAGGAAGATTGCTCCATGAATGATGAGGCCGATGATTACAGTCACCATGTACATGCCCAGTTGCCTTCCCACCACCTCCAGATCCTTGATGGAGATGATCTTACCACAGATCAGACAGGCAATACCGAAGGGAGAGTACCTGATGAGATGTAAAAAGCTTTGGTTATTCCGATGAATTTAGCAGAGAACAAAAACAGTTTGTCAGGAAACTGTCAAATTCTGCATTAAATTTCACATAAAAGTTTGCAATGACTTAAATTTGGTATAAACAGTTATTTCTGTCTCAAAATAACCAAATGAGTTTAAAAATGAGTCAATGAGATTCTTAAGTGATACAAACCACATGATCAGGATGACAAGTTTCATCACAATCTCATTGAGGATGCTGAAGAATTCAAGCATGAGTCTGGCCTTCTCTCCCATCTTGCCCATGCAGATGCCAAATGCAATAAAGAAACCAATCAGACCTGTGACAGAAAACCATAAATATATCCTTTAGCTTGAATACCAGTTTGTGTGTGTGTGTAGCATGAAGGAACCCTTATCGATAGGTAAGACTAATTTATGCTCAACGCTTGGTACATATACGGAAACAGACATAGCCTCTTTTCTGTATTTTGTCTGTATTTGTGCACGTCTTTTGAAAGCTTATGGATATGGACAAAATGGAGCAGCACCATCCGAAATCGCTGCAGTGTCGCCAATAGTTCAAGCTAAACAACGATAGGACACGAGGAAGAAATTTCGATGGTGTAAATTGGACGCATCTTTTTTCATGTGTTATGGCAGCATAAATGAGCTTTGACATTTACAACTCAAGATCATCAGATTTATTCAACGGTTTGCTTTCGTCAAATTGTGGAGGTGTAGTAATGAAAGTGTAATAACACTTTCAGTTGTAACTAGGATAGCGAAATTGCTCCAGGGATGGGAACGTCTTACCATAACCATAAAAATGATAGTGAACATGCTTAATGTGGTGCCTACTTAGCTTAAGCATGTTAGCATTGCCACTGTGAGAATGTTAGCATGCTGTACATCCTCACACAGCAGCTAGCATTGCTGTTAATCTTAACGGTGGTAATCATCTTGTGAGCTTTTGAACGTGGAAAAAGGAAATGGGGTCACACACCCAGAACATTCATGCCACTTTTGAACTGCAGGGTCTTCTGGATGAGGATCTCAGGCTCCCTGGTGATGTTGGCCACCAGTCCCTCCATGGTGGTGGCGTTGAGGTTCTCCTCAATTATTATCTCCGTCTTCTTTGTGACCGTCGCGACCTGAGGTTACAAAGGAAGATATATTAGTGTGGAGCTTATTGACTGACACTGGGCCCATTATGCTATCAAATGACACTCAACTGACAATCTTTGAGTTCCAGACTCACTGGTTATCCTCTATGATTTAATGTGTGTAGGAATTTATGTGTTGATAAATCCTCTGCTAGGCTATAAAGACAGGCCCACGCTTCCCAATTTCCAGACATGCAATTGTTCATCATCTGGTCCTCCATTACCTGTTGGAAACAAGCCTGCACCAGGTTCTCTGGGAACAGGTTCCTGATAAGATCAAAGAAGGCATCCAAGCTGGAGACATCATCATTCTTCTCGCCCTGGCCCAGATTCTCCTTCAGTTTGGGATTGCCAGGGTGGATGAGCAACACCAGGATGACTCCCAGGACAGCGGCGATAATGGTGGTGGACATGTAGTAGACCATTGCTCTGGTGCCCAGGCGACCGCTGGATTTTGCGTCCAAACCGGCCAGACCTGCAGCCATAACAAGTGTCATTGTGTTTACCTCATATTTGCTTGGGGAGATTACATGGAAATGTGAACTCAATACTGTGTTGCATGAGGGCTGAATGAAACTGACATCAGAAGATTGCTTAACGGTGTTCGATCATGAGCGCGATTCTTTCATTATTTTTAAGATTAAAAACAATCGCTAAAGTTGAATCTTGAAATAATGTGATTACCTGTGATTAAACTGGAGATGATAAGTGGCAGGATCAACATCTTCAGCATCCTCATCAGGATGTCTCCGGGAAAGGCGATCACCATGATGATATCTGGGTGAATCGGGGAGGCCACACGCAGCAAACACCCTGATACAGCTCCCAAGATCACACCTGAAGTGTGTTAGAGAGTGAAAGAAGAGCAGAAGAGCATCAGTTATCAAGTCAGACAGAGAAGTGATTAATTTCCTTCAAAGCCATTCCCATGGGTGTATTCACCTCTATTGAGAGGAGCTATGATCGACAATTTTGTCCTTAAAATGGCCTCAATAATTGGCCCCTGCCTTATCGATGGAGTTGTTTGGAGCTGTTCAAGAGGCTGTCTGCTGCTTGCCTAGCGAGGACAGTTGAAGAGATAAAATGGAAACCTGCTGATTGAGATCAGATGGATTGAGATCAGATCTCTTGGCAGCAGCAGGGCAGAGTCAGCATGTCGGATTCTCTGGTGAAGCATCTGTAATGTCTGCAAACCTAAGACGTTTTCGAGGATTGTGGCTGGGAAGGTGAAAAAGACTAATACTATCTCTCAGTAAAGGAGAGAAATAGAGTTGACCCTAATCCCAGGCTCACTTTGTGCCTCACTGGGAGGCACAAAGTCCTAACCTGTCCTAACCTGTTCCCTGGCTTCCATATACTCTCTACAAGCCTGAAAATGTTAAAAGTTCAACCCCTCTCTCACCAAGCCTCTTTTTACCCTTGAAATATTGTATGTCGCTTCCAGCCAACAACTTATTCTCTGCCCCGTAGTAAAGATGACCTCTGTGTCCTCTCACCTCCCTGCAGCCCTACCCACCAGTTCCCAGAAGTTGGCCTCCGACAAATCCCCAGCATCAACACCCCCTCACCCCCCAGGGCTGCACTTCCTCTGCTACCCCACCACTGCCAAAGATCCTACAGCCCAAGACATTATTTAACAACAAACCCTTGGAATCAAAAGCCCTCCGGCCTTCTTTAGAAAAAAATCGTAAGCTGTCCTCTGGGATTCAATCTAACCTCCAGTCTAGCAGCATCCTGTGGATACTGCACACCCAACGGTTTTGGATGGCACTTGATTTCCTGTGCCTTCCCTTTGGCCAATTTGCAAGCTCCCATTCAGGCTCCTATCTGCCAAGTGACAGATGATCAATGATCATACTGGCTCACTTGCTTTGCTATATTCCTGCCAAGTGGGGTGAGATGTACACATGCACACAAACTCACAAGCACCACACAGATAGAGAGACACACATATTGCTGAACGATCTATATATACACACACACACAGGCAGCACATCAATATCGCTTACCCTTATAAAAGATTGTGAAGAGACCCCATAGGTGTCAGACACAACAAAGTGTAAATGATGTGCTGGCTAAACACAAATCTGATTTAAGGCCTTTAACCACAAATTGCATCATTACTTTCGTGCCCTTTCCTCTTTTCATTATATCTTTTTCATTAAATCTCCCCCCTGTGGTGCAGTGAGTCACTGCTATAATCACGGCATTTTTCATGCACCACTGTTTTCGGTGACCAGCGCCTCAGAGAGCTGTCGACAGCAACAGGTGGCACGGAGCGGAGGAAGGTCAGGACACCGAGTCATCTCTCTGTCTGGTACACTGAGCAAGCACAGATGGCCTCTCCTTCTCATTCTACCAGCAAGCTACATAATCAAGCTTTTATTTAACAGAACACTGATCTCAGCTGTGGTGCCCTGGGAATTTTTTAGAAAGAAAGAATGAAAGTTTTGACAGCGACCAGGCAACTTACCGAGGACGGTGAGTGTGAGCAGCAGGTTTGAAAACAGCTTGGAGCACATTCTGGCACATTTGGACTGAGGCCGGGCCTCAATGGGCTCCAGGTGACTCTCGTGCATCCTCACCTCCACTTGTTTAGGCATACTGTTGGCACTGTGACACACAGAAGGAAACAAATTAGTAAATGCACAACTTTCTTCAACACACACAGCATTATCATTCAGTTTACAGTTTACATCACATGGTCACGTTCAGTCATATGTGGTCACAGTGAAAATAAGGGAAGCATTATGTAAAGAAGAACACCATAAAACAGATATCAGTTATTACTCTGCATGTGTAAAATACCTGAAAACCATAAATGAAAACGAATATTGAGATTTCAAATGTGTTATCAAGCTGTCTGTCCAACACTGTTCATGGCCACAACAACAGACAGAGGACGACAACAAACTGCTGCTATAAAACTACTGTCGAGTTGAGAACAGATTCGGTTTTTCTCTGTAGTACCAAAGTATTATTATGAACTGATTTTAAGGGATTCTAGAAAGAAGCATGACAACATTATGTAATGTTCCTGATTGTAATAACTTTCTGGAATATTTCACCATCCATAAAGTAATATATAATTAAATGTATAATAATTACATACATTAACGTTATTATAAAGCAGCATTATAGAACAGCGTACAGATCCACAGATCGCACTGAAAAAACCCACAAGTTTTAGACTCACAGAAATCTAGCAAACATCGAGCATTTATGTAATGTTTTTAATTAATAACAACACGAGGCGCAGACAAACACTTTCAAAATTCCCTGGTGGAATGCCTTTGGGTATTAATTTAAGACAGCAATGAAAAAGAGAAACAGATGGAGAGTAAGAAAAAAAGGAAAATGCCAACTTCACAGAACAAGCACTTCACAAATTACAGCGAGGAGGAGCAGACACATTGCCTGTGAAACACTCTCCTATGCATCCTCTCAGATATAATGGTGAAAGAGTTCATTTAGAATCACACAAAAACCTAAAATTCAATTGTAGGAGAGAAAGGAAGAGAAGAGGCGATAGATCCATTGTCTCCTTGAGAAGTTGGAGGAACAATTTATCAAACTGCGCGACTTGCTTTGACACATATTTTGTGTGTAAGAAATGGGAAATGTCTCTGTGTTGCTATTCATCCTCATAACCCCACAAAGGAAAAAAGTTCCTTTGGGGTGGATTTCAAAGAGAAGCAAAGAAGAAATAAAGTGAGTCTGACCTCTCACCTCACCCCTGGGGTTCATGGCCTAAACTTCCTAAAGGAGAAGCCACAATGGTGAAGTTAATTATCATTGTTTGCGCACCCTCCCCCTATAGTCCACTAGGAAGTCAGAACACTTCATAGATATTAATCAAGTCGCCTGTCAGGGTTTCCTTTTCTCCTCATGCTGAGACTAGATTAAAGAAAAGACAAATCAATAGACTTCAGTGGGAGAACTTCCTTTCGACCGTAGGTTCTTCATTGTGTTATTGTTGCAGAGTAAGTAGGCACTAATAATTCCACATGAGCACGCAGACACACGGAATCACACACTCGAAGACGCACCTCCCCCGGCTTTGTGTATCGCTGCGTTGTGCGCTTGGCTATGGAAAACCACCTGGTCGGCTTCCAGGCGCACAGATGGATGTGTCCCATCTTATCTTATTCATTTCAAAGTGAGGTGGGAAAAACAGAATGCATGCAAACAGCAGGGAAACAGTCGCCGCCATCACACTCTACCTCTGTGCTATTCATACTCCTGACAGGGGCGGGGGGGAGGGGGACAGAGAAAGCTGGATGAATGAGTAAAACCCCCAGAAATAAAACGATGAAATATTGTGCATTCAAGTGAGATCTCATTCCAGGAGACTGATGATGACAGCCGTTAATTGAATTTCACCCCCTTTTCTCTCCCTTTTTCATTATTTTTAGCACGAAGAAAGAGAGCGGAAGCATATGTTGGACGTCACAGAGGTCGGATATTATTCTGTCATGATCCTCTCGTTAGCCATTCTCCCACCAAGTGGAGAGTGGAGACAGATGAGAGTGGGCCTGTGCAACCCAATGATCGATGATTATGAGAATATACAGCAGAATAATAAACTCCTGCAGAGAGGTGCTATTTCATACCAGTAGATGAAAAGGTTTGCTTATTTTATAGCATGATTATATGGAAAATTCCCCTTGCAGGTTTTTTTTTATTTAAACTTTCATTAACACGGCATGAGATTAGAATTCATTATCTCGGCTCTCAAGAAGCATTCTGGGAAATTGAATTTTTTTCTGCCTCCAATTAAATGGATTTGAGCTGCTTCTGTTGGAAACTGGAAACAAAAGCCTTCACTGCGACGTAGAAAGTCTCCCATGAAGGGACTATAATTGATTTTGACAAAATTGTCCAGCAAACTTCATGATTCAAAAGTCATCACACACACACACAGTTTCTTCTCCTCTGTCTCTAATTGGATCATTTAAGAAATTGGTTAATCTCGGCCGAGGGCTTAATCAGATAAATTTCATTACAGGACCGCGAAAGCCATAGTGTGAATGGATTGCATAGTACTTACTTCATTTCTGGTGGAGTTGAGGTACGTGCTACATTAACTATAGGATCAAAACTCCAGGCTTTGGTTTTAAAGAGGGAATCAGGACAAGAAACTGTTAGCGGGATCACAACTACTCCATCCCATCCAAAAAAAAAGAGAGGTGCTTCCAGATGTCAGAGGATAAGGTCCCTGGTAGAGCCGGCGGCAGGAAGCACCAGAGCTCTGCTGACAGCTAGAGGCTCTCAGCTGTCCAAGCAGCTGTCCAAGCAGCATCCAGAGAGGAGCGAGTCAACACAGCCCAGACGACGCACCCAGTCACAGCCGCGCCAACCTGAGTTGCCCCTTCCTGATGTCTGCAACATCCCCCACCCCCCTTAGCCTCCAACCCCCTGACTCCATCCCCACCACCATCGGCCACAGCCAGCTAAGCCACACACCAAGACACACAGCATGCACACACACATCAAACAGACCTAGGGAGTTAATATAAATACCTACAAAAGAAAAAGTGGAAGGGAGGAGTTAATATTCGGAGCTTAACAGTCAAATCCATCAGGGATCCTCCATTCCCTGGACCCTGTAATCCCCCCAGAGAGCACGGCCGCAGACTCATCCCAGCCACGAGGGATGGCAAGGGTACGGCCGGGCAGCTGGGATGAGCCTGATGATGCCTGCTAATGGCACAGTGCTATGCTTTGTATGTAGCCCTTTTGCTGAGAAGGGAATAAACGACAAAGGAATGACGGAAGGGAAGATTTAATATTCAGAATGTTGTGGTTTTGGGGCTTTGGGGTCAATTCTGATGGACAGCAGGGAGAGGTTAATGTTTACTGCTGCCTGTTGTTAAGCTGCAACACAATATTATATCACAGCAGGATGCCACACAAAACCAATCATCAATATTTTGATTCAAAGGCACAGTAAATATCGGGTTTATACAGAGCCAGTGGCCTCATGGATCATTTGTTATCACGAGCAGACAGACTCAAAAAGGATGTCTTTTGACGATACTGTCAAAACGCATTCAAGCCACATGGTCTCCAACTTATAGATTCACATATCCCCGCGACTCAATACGACTCCAGAGCTCTGAAGTCCGAAGCATAAATGGCCAACGTGATTCATCCGAGGATGGTGTCACACTGATTTCTCTCTGGTCTCCCAGCAGCATGGGACTTCACATCTTATTGAGCAGTATCACATTATTCTAATTAGGGAAATGTGTTGGAAAGCTATTTCCTCGTCAGACAAATGACCGGCTGCACAACAAAAGCCAGAGGAATGCCATCTCTGTCGGCTCAGGTTGTGTCATGAGAAATCACTCATCCTAAGTCCCTTGACATGTCATACTCATTCAAAGGGCTCTCTCGGGGTAAGGGGAGCATTTTTCGGGGATGAGAGCGAGGGACCAAGACAGAGAAGAAGAGGTTACAGGGGAGGGGGGCTTTGAGAGGGACACTAGGGGGAAAAGGGGTACTGGGGTCACACCAGCACCTCTCAGCCAAAAGAGGGGCCTGTGAGGGGAAGGCCGAGGCAGCCATCCCTGCTCTTGGCTGGTACCATGTGAAGCTCTCTGCTTCCTCTCTCTTCCTTCTGAGGGGCTTTGTTTCACACGCAAACAGTGGCAGTGGCCCCAACTCGCCCGGCCAAGCGCTGCATCCAAACTGGCAGGGGTGAGAAAGGAAAGGAGGGGGGTTTGAATGGGAGGGGGGGGGGGTATTTGGGTATAGCGTGGGGAGGGAGGTCAGTGGGCATGTCCAGAATGCCAGTTCTATTGGGGCACTGATGTCATGCCTGTGCCCACCGTGGGAGAGCAGCGGAGGGAGCAAGGCGCCCCTTTCCCCCCCGCCCTCACCCTCCACAGTCTCTTTTTCCAGGATGAATGAATCTTTCACAAGCGGTACCCATTGTGTCCCATAATCGACAGCGATTATCCTGATTTTATGCTGCCTTCCCAGTGCGAGGAGGTTCCCCGAGTGCTGGCATTGAGGGCCAACGCCATGCAGCCAGGACCACGAGAGGTTGTCCTAGCAACACTCTGTGGCTTAGTTAGAGGAGGATGGGGGGGGGGGGGGGGGAGAGGAAGCTGTTGCCACACACACACATCCCGCACACACAACACAATAAGATGGGAGGCAGCTTGATAGATTAGCAGCTAATATCGTTGCGTCACCAGAGTGAATTTCATACAGCCACAAAGTTGTGAGGCATTGAAACGCTTCTTTAGCATCTACATAAATTATGACAATCAATGCCACTCTACCAACCTCAACGTGAGCTTGTATAATAATTTACACGTTTGTGTTGGAGACCACTGGTGTGATTATACTTGTCTAATTCAATATATGTTGATCCTTGCGATCGCACACGGGGGGGATGTAAATGCGGACACCAGTTTCCCACTGGTCTCTCAAGGGGCCCGATGCCCGTTCTCATGACTGGTGCATCACAGTATACTGTGAGGTAAAGACAACTGGAGCCGGGCCAGACTCCGGATATATCTGGCCCCTGTGGGCCTCACAGCCACTTGCCATGCAGTGGGAAGAAACGGGCTCACACATCGTTGCTGCCTAGGAGCTGTGAAAAAACACCCCTCCACCCACCCCCGCCCACCCCTCTCTCTCCCTCTCTACTTCCCCCAAATGAAGCTCTTAGCAAACACTTCAGGTTGTGCCATGCATAGGAAGTGGGAGATAAATTCCAGCATCAGAAGAAAGGGACGCATTGTCACTCCACGCCTCTCACTTATATATCCCTGGATGGTCGTTGGGATGAATGCATTCAGTGATAGATGAGAGAGATGTGTGGACTATCATGCAAATCTGGTTCAACTCCATCAGCCTTGTAACCGTATGTTCTTCAATGGAGGAAGACCCTCTTAGAAACAGTATCTCTTTTATGAGGAGGGACCAGTGAGAAACAAACTTTCCCATCAGGTGGAATCTGCCTCAACCCTCAACCCCGACTACAAGGAATGAATCAACACTGCGATGGCCCCACATTCCCAGGGTTTCTCTAACAGGCGCCCCCCCAAATTAAATTAATCTGCCAAGGTCTCGGGGGGTTAATGGAGATATTATTGCTCAATGATTGAAAAACATGTTTCATTATCAGCCTCTGCTCTGCACATGAATCAATTTAATATGTCTGCATTTATCCATTCATCTCAGGCATGCAGGTCCATTTACTCCAGAGCCCACCGCGCATTTGGTTCCTATCAGCTACAGCAGAGAAAATATCTGTAACAGGAGCGCAGCCTTTTTTGTTTCATGTAAGAGAAGTGACCCAACACAAACACAGGAGAGTCACTCAGCGGTGCAACTGGATTCCAAGTGAACCCTGGAGTGAGAATACATTTGGACCAACGACTGGGGTGGGAGGAGCTAAATGACCTGCGCAATGAATGATGCTGATTTCTGCTGATATTCTCGAAAGTCAATTCCACATTCCCACTCACCATTCCTACACATTTACAGTCTAATGCCACAACGTTACTGCTGCATAGATCAGATTGTTGCCACAGTGGAGCATAAACAAATCAGACATCAAGTTATTAGAGCGTGTAATCAGTAATATATTGTTGAAGCTTTATTAATTTGTGGTGATAGAAAGCACTTTGCAGTATAATTATGTCTGCAGAATGAAGTCATTTACAGTCATCAACAATTACAACAAGAATCAATTAGGAGGAAAGAATGTATAAACTGTTTACACTGAGAGGAATTCATTCTCATTTTATTGTCTTTTGTCTCTTTAGGTTTTCCTATAACAGCAGCTAAGGTTTTTTTCATGTATTGCTAATATGATCTACAAAAAGTCCAAACAACATTTTTTTCTCTTCAGCTTCATCTCTTTCAGGGGCAAGTAAACAAATTCTTCGTTTTTTTGGGATCATCTGCAGTATTGCAATATCACATGTTATAAGGGTTTGGTAACTATTTCAAAGTCAAAACTGTTCCAACATATACAAAGGATCTCAAAGATCCCTTGGGAAACTCTATGAATCATCAGAACAGGGCGGAAACAACAACAATGTCCTGAACACTAAAACAAACCAGAGATTAAGTTTAGGCTCAGATGCTCTTTTGTGCGTTAATCAATCCTCTTATTAAATACGGTGTTTAAGCACATATCAAATATACATTTAAGGGTCATAGATTTTTTTTTGGGGGGGGGGGGTTATAGTATTTCAAAGTTACATGTTTGTCCTTTGTCCACATTCAATGTGGTGTTGCATTTGGAGCCTCCCTCTGTATCTGCATGATCAATCTCCTCTTCAGTTCGTGCCAATTTGCAAAAGAAACCCTTTGTGCATTGTAACAGCTGTAACACTGTCCCGGCGCTTTCACCACATTTCCCAATTTTTACCATTCTGTTTTACAATCAGGCTGCAACGGCATCCCGCCAACGCATGATTGAACCAGAGGTGCCCGTCCCTCAGCATCCTCTAAGGTTACCCTTTGTTTGACACGTCCCCTTTGTGTCAATAATGAGACGGTCATTAGAGGGAGCCTCTGGGAATCCTGAGGCTAGTGTTGTAGTTTGCATTGGTCTCTCAGATGTGACCAGTCCCACTGTAATTATGTGCTAACTGCCCATTATGCCTGCGAGCGGTTGTCATAGGACTGAATATGGTGATTCCCTTTCCGACTGGATAATGTCTACAGAGTTTGGTAACATCTAATCAAACTTGAGCTTGATACTCAGATATAATCACGTGCTTTTTTGTCACCTTCCCCTTTGGCTCTCCTGCTTTCTCTATTTCCATGGCATGCAAAATGAAATGCTCCCAACCTCATATTCCCAGTTTATCTTTTGTAACTCTGTTTTCTACATGATATCGTAGGATTTTGCTTCTCCCCAGCCCCCATCTTTTGCCTGAAGCTGCTCAGATGAATGGTCAGTAGAGGAAGGATGATCATCCATAGTCAAGTGAGATTGTCCTGCCGCACCTCCCCTCAGCCTCCTCCATCACAGGAGGTGCTCCACACCTCCAGCTCATTTCTAATCGCTCTCTACCTATAGTCGCTCCTGGTTCCCGTCGGCCGCATATGAAGCGATGCAACACTGTTATCATTAGCATCTGTTTGACAGAGCTCGCGATATGGCAGCACGCAGCTTTTTGATGGCTTCAGCCCGATCCCCACAGGATCTCATTAAATCCGCCTATAAGGCAGGACCACCCCCACCCCCACCCCCTACTACAACCACCGCAATGGCAGACCCGTTCCATTGCTGAGAAAGGGATGACAGCGGCAGAGAGATGTATAGTCGACGGAGGGAAAGGGTGGGGGGGATGAAACGGATAGATATGTAACAATGTATGGGGGAAGGGTGGAGGGAAAAAAGGGGGGAGGGCGGAAAAAGGGAAGGTGTGGCTGATGAAGGTATAAACAAGGAGACAAAGGAATGGAATGGCGAACACAGGAGGAAAACGGGGTTGGGGCGAAGGTCCGATTAAAGTAATCAATGGAAGTGGTGAGTGAGACGGTCTCTATGGTTCCACCACAAGCTCCCGTGTTTCCAGGTTATCTGTGGATACATGAGGAGCCGACATCTGTGTGGGAGGCAGCTGGCCCTGGGAAAATGGGATTACTGCACAAACCACGTTTCATACATCACTGGACTCACCTGCCACACTCTCACATTTAAATATGTGTAGACGATACGTGCAAATACTCTCACTGTGCACCCCCCCCTCTGGCTTACATTAATGCGAGCACATCAAATGTTGCAGGCACGCGCACAAAATATTGCACTATCGCCATAAATCTCTGCTGGTCCAGTCCCATGGTATCTGCTGCGGTGTGAGGGCGGGGTTACAGTCCCACTCAAGATTTGCCAATAAGAGGAGTAAGGAGGATGGATGTTCTCTCGCTAATTAAACCCTGGGGGTCTGTAGGGACTGAGCACAGCACCCTGTCCATGCCCCGCTCTCCTCCCACCACCCTGCAGTGTAGACAGGAAGGGCATTCCTGTACACACATGCACGCACACACACACGCGCACATACAAGAACAAAGCTCATTTAACAGCAAGTGTCTCAGCTCAGATGGTTAAAAAAAGAAAAGGGTTAAAAAAAATGTAGTAATTGCCTTAAGATAAGATCTGTTATTAAGTCCTATTCGGGGAAATTGACCAGTTAATTTATAATTTCTATAAAGGTGTGAAAGTGTGGATTTTAATATCATGCTAATTAATGTATTTTTCGCTGTATATTTAAGTTATCACACCCTACGGCCACAACATATACTGAATACTTTCTCTAACATCATTTCTGAGATATTCACTAAAACCAATTTGTGTATTGCTTGAACTCCAGTGCTTCTTGGAAATGTGCCATATGGTATTTACTGGTTGGATGTCATGCTTTGCTCATTACTGTAGACAGAAGCTGAAACATATGCAGACATGGCCTGAGGTGATGATGTACACACATTTTGTGTAAGGTAAGATCATTAGATAGCTGAAAACTCCTCATCTGTGCATCTGCATCGAAGAAAACACAGCGCGTCAACGATCTGACCAGAACCAAACAAGAGACGGATCAGGAAAGCGGGGAAGTGTGACAGAGCTGTCAGTGTCTCCCTCTCTCTTCCTCATTACAGATTCTCTCTCTTTTGCTCTCTCTCTGTCTCTCCCTCACCTTCTCCCTGTTTCTCCCTCTTAGTCACACACACACACTTCTCTGATGGACAACACAATTTCAGTAGAGGCAGATATTCAGAACTGTGTTTTCGTCTTGTTTCTACGCACCAAAGCACACAGGGCACCTCTGACCTGTATGAAAACCTGGTGGGGTCTGGGTCCAGCAAACAGAATGAATATCAACAAATTCAGTGATGCCTGACGTGAATATGCAGAAAAAAGCTGTAAGAAATATTCCTGATTTGTGTTGTAACTTTAGTTTATTTGGAATCAAAATTCCAGTCTGTTCTGTAACATGAAGGATGTGAGGCTTCTCCTCTCTTAACATCTGCTTTCCTTTCAGGACCAACTCACTGCCTCTGTTCTTTCAGAACCACGTCTACTCTCTGTTTTCCTCGGAATTCATGAAATCCTGAAAAAATAAGAAGCTAACTGTTTCCCATTACTGACTGCAGTTACATGTGAAAAGCCACAGCGGGGCCCCTGCGGCTCCTCGGCTCGTTGTTTTTCTTCCTGTGTCATTATTCGCGGCATACTTTGTCAAGCTATGTAAATACTTCTTCAGTCACATGCAGCACTGGAATGCCGTTGAGAGCAAAGACGCTCGCTTAATTCTGACAGCCTGCCTATAGTCGCAGTCTTGTCAGAAGATCTGTGCTGGAGTATTTTTGACACATTTCCATTGTCTGATCCCCGACGCAACCAAATCCCCAGAGCTCACTGATCTCGGGCTGCTCAGAGGAGGGTAAACCCCATATAGTGGAGATTGAAGGCGTAAAACACAAATTCCCTCCGAAATCCTTGTCCATTGTAATCCTCCTATTATAAGAGGAACCAGGATTCCCAGTGACGACAGGATCCTGCTGCAGGAGCAGGAGACTGTACAGTGAGAAATAAACTAAATATATAAATATAAATTAATTTAACTTGACAGCAAATGTCATTAATAATCTATTTAATTCACACATGAGGCAAATTCAAAGTCTGCGCTAAAAAAAAAACATTGGAGATAATATTATGTGTTAGAAGGTTCCTGTTTACAGAATGATAGATAGATAGATAGATAGATAGATAGATAGATAGATAGATAGATAGATAGATAGATAGATAGATAGATAGATAGATAGATAGATAGATAGATAGATAGATAGATAGATAGATAGATAGATAGATAAATAGATAGATATAACGCTTGTATAATCGAGGAATGATAGATAGATAGATAGATAGATGGATAGATAGAGCTCCTAATTAACCAGTGCATAACGTGGGGAGCCAAAACCCTCAAACAAAACCCTCTCTGTGTTAATCAGCCATTGAGGCGAGCCGCTCTTGGAACACGCCACCCTGACCAGAATAATGGGCCACTTTACAGGCCTCCAAGTTAGTTCACAGAACCCCGAGCTGGGAAACCGCTCGCACAGGGTTCATCGGGAGGAGGGGCAATCTAATTGTTTTCTCCGTTTTTGTTTTTGTATCCCCCCCCCCCCCCCCCACACCACCCCCCCTCACCCCCTGCCATCCCCTCCGCACACACACACACACACACACACGCCCCCCTCCTCTTATAAGTCTGAAAAGGGGGCTAACAAACAGGCAATGAAGGGGATTGTTGTGTGTTCCGTTGGACGAGTGGGTGAGGTAAACACAACTAGACGGCAGGATCCATCAGCTGGGCTCCTCGTTGGGACGGGATAGGCCGAGCAGTGGGGAGCAGCAGGCGGGGGATTGGTCTGGACATGTGCAGGGGGGAGGGAAGGGGGTGAGGGGCCACTGGCAGTTTTGGGGGAGAGAAGGCGAGGGGGGGTAAGAGGTCCTGAGGGAATCAGGAGGGGGGAGAGAAAAAGAGAGTGAAGCGAGGGAGACCCAATAAAAAGGGGGAGGGGGGGGGGGTATTCCGGAAGAAGTGGGAGGTGGACGTGGGTACTGATGTTCCTCCTCAGAGTGTGGGCATTGTGTTTTCTTCCTTTTTCACCCAAGTTCTCATGCATGTCCCGTGTTTGGCTCCAGAAAACGTCCCCGAAAAGTGATGGAGCTCTCTGAGATTAAATGGACAAGTGGCAGCTCCGCACCGTGCTCCCACAGCTCGAGGCTATTTACTTACTCAAGAGGAACGTTAATGCCGACCGATGCCCCCGGAGCCGAACAAAGAGGCACACAAACCTGCCTCAGGGGCCCATTACGCACTTAATTGAGGATTTGTGGAATAGTATAAAAAAGGGGCAAAGGAAGAGGAAGGTTGGGGAGACGGGGGTGGTGGTGGGGGGGGGGGGGGGGGGGGGGTAGTGAGAGAAGTTGGTGATGAGAATAGATTTATTTGAATTTCAACTTCAGGGTTTTCATATGGTTCCCAGTCACCTTTCCCAGTCAGAAGATACAGCAGGAGGATCATATGTGATATTAACATGCAGCTACATCTTTGTCACAATATGGAACCTTGAGGCTTTATCCTATTCATCCTCTTTATTCCCCTTTCGCTGATCCCTCCCCCCCCCCCCCCCCCCCACACACACACACATTATCCTCATTATGAATCTGTCGAGGAGACAAACATCCACAGCAACTCAATCTTTCAATCAATATCTCCACATGTCAAGGAACAAAAACAGTCGTCCTTAATTTATTCTGAGGCATATTCTGGTAATATGATCCAGTCAAAGATCCGGAATAATTTTCTAGAATTTAAATGAAAGTAAAAAGATGTATTGATTTATATTGAAATGTCAGACTGCGGATCGGGACAAATCCCAGTGACCCCCCACATTGGTGGGTGGAGTTGACTGTCAAGTGGGCCATCATACTGGTGGGCCGCTGGACCATCCTGTCATTCAGGTGCTGGACTCGCTTGCCAGTCAAGTGTCGTCCAATCGCAGAAGTCCGATTCTCTTTCCCAGTTCAATCCTAGATATACTTTTTTGTGTCATGAGCCATAATGTTTACAGAGTGATGGTACAAGCCAAAGTAACCCACTCTCCCCCCCCCCCCCCCACACACACACCTTATAACACGGTGCGAATCCGTCAGAGTGAATCTGCAGATGAAGTCGTCTATTTGTTTCGAACGACTCACTCAATGTGCTCTAATTCTTTTGTTGCCACACAGTGGGCTGATTGTTCTCACTGGCATGGTCTTTGGTGCCAAGAGAAAGGAATAAGAAAAAACAACAACCCCCCCCCCCCCCCGGTCCGACCCCTGCTTCCCGTTCACTCTCTGAGCAATTCCGTGACTCCCCCTGCTGACCTGAATTCAGACGTTGCAGGTGCCAAAGGGATGTGGGTGTTTCTGGGTTTTCGGAGGACAGTGGCAGTGGAAGAGCAGTGGGTGGGATGAGGCCATCCCTGTACCAGTAAACACTGACTCAGTTCCCACTGGGGCCCGAGTCTGAGTCATAGTGAAAATACATTTCTCAGAAATGTGTATAAAAAATGATCAGAGGAGTTTTAACAGTTTTTTAGGATGTGTTTACCTCACACTCGTCTCTTGGCTTTGAAAATCAATATAAATTTGCCTTAACATGTGGACCTGACCAGCTGGTTGTTACACAGTTAACTTGACCTCTGACCCGTGTCTACTGGATTGTAACCAACACGAAATTCCCACATGGTGTTTGCACTGGCAACACAGACACTTGTTAGTTCACCTTTAGACATGATGAACTACAAGAACATTGAAATCATTTCACATTCATAAATCTGAAATAGAATAAATAGAATTGCGATTAACAACTGTATGTTTATTCTTTAATTGAATAGTTACTTTTTTTCTACTGGATCAATCAATGTTATTTCTGTATTACAATATGAATGTTACACAACTTTTAATGCTACAGCTGATTTATGTTTTTATGATTTGTTGAGCAGCACTGTTCTACGATAGATGTCATGACATGACAGCACGTGGAATAATCCTAAGAAGACATATAGAAAATGGATGCAAATAAGATGCTATTAAAAAGCAAACTAGATTAATAGCCGAAAAGAGTCCACTCAATGATTAACACATGTGCTTCCACTTTGGGAGGTTCTGCTCCTTCCCTTCCAGATTGTCTGGGCAGTTTAATGACTGCTGCTGTCTCAGAGCAAAATCTGAGGAAATGCCTCGACCTCGGCCAGCAGAGATCTATCGCTCTGCCGCCCAGCAGCAGGCTCGCTGCTGAATGCCTCTGTTTCTGTTCCTGTGCAGTCACACAGAAGTGAAGGGAGCCAGGCTCTTTGTTTGGTCAACCCATGGGAAAGGCCTCACTCTGTTCAGCTCTCTGAGAACTGGTACACTGATTCTATAGGCAGGACCACAGGAGCAAAAAAAAACCGAAACAAAAACGAGCATGAACCCCTCATAGTGGGAAGATTCACACCAGGATCACGGTGATGAAGAGGAGACGGATAAGGATCCAAGGTCCGGAGAAGCAAAGAGAGCAGGTAATGACGTTCAGGGAACATCAGGAGCAGAATTAAAGGAGGAGGTATTAAAGTAATTGGGGAGGACTGAGGAAGTGAAAGGAACAGCTAAGGGAAGAAAAAGAGAGGAGTATTGAGAGAGTGAGAAAAGAAGAGACAGAGACGGACGAGCTTGAGGGTGGTAAAGAGTGAAAAGAGGAACTGGATGGCACTTTGGCAGCTTCAGCGTGTTCCCAGGAGGATTACTCAAGCACTGGATGCCACAGACTGCCAGCAAGGCATAGAGGAGTTCCATGAATGGACGCACAAGGACACCCACACACACATACTCAGGGACGCACTAACATACTGCTAGACGCCTCCCCTGTCACCTGTTTCCTGTCTTCCATCTTTTACCCAGCTCCTGTCCATTTTTTTACAACCCTTTCCCTTTGAATTCCAGCACTTCTCTGCCTCCTCTCTCTTTTCTCACCCTCTATCTACATCACTCTCTCGGCAGTGAGACGAGAGGTTTGTCTTGGCTAGCGCTTGGACAGGTGACATGTGCTGCATCCCCGGGCTGCGTGTGCGGCCCCTTCCTCACTCACTCGTGCACTGGCAGAGCTCACAGAGACACATCAAGGAGCGGAGACGCTACCCCAGCCTTTAGCCTCTTCACTCACACACTCCCTCACTCCATCCTTTGGCCATTTGTCTCCTTGGAACAACAGAGAGAGGTCTATCTTCTACTGTCGGTCCTCCTCGTCTTCTTCACTTTCTGTCACTCCCACATCTCGGTGTTACTCCCCCGCTCTCTCCAACACTTCTGGCAGTGTAAAACCTCAGTTTATCTGGCAGAAGACGAAGTGTCTCCACATTGTTCAAGGGTTTCATTGTTTTTCCGGGGTGCTAAACAGCACTGAATAACATTATGGAGCAGCGCACAAAACCAGAACCCAAAGAGGGAAATAGACTGGGCCCTATCTGCAGCCTCTCAGGTCTTATATTAAAAATATTGCGATGTCTTGCTATAAAAAATAAAACCATAAAGCCTCATTCTCTCCATTACATGTGAAAATCCTATAGTATTCATTTAATCTTCCGGCTTACTCTGGGGCAGTGTAAATGCAATTTTCTTTTAATCATCATTCCTGCTCGCTGGTGATGGCTCATTTGCCATCTGGTCTCCCATTACCACTCATCACATGAGCATCCCACACAAATCCATCCAGAGCGTTCGTCTTCTAGTAATAATAATAATAACTCTCAAGCTCAACACACCACTCAAACCAATCCATAGAAAACCAGTCGACATCGATTGGTAGAAATCAAATTTTCACAGTCACTGGAGAAGCTGTCAGTTGATCAGCATATTGATTTTTTTTTGGGCCAGTGTGCTGTTTTTTCCTTTTCCTCTCTTTATTATTTACCCCTGACTTGCATATCTACACAACTACCCTCCCCCTATTTGTGTGTGCATGTGCGTTGGTATGTGTGTGTGTGTTTGTGTGTGTGTGTGTGTGTGCCTCGCAGAACAAAGAGGCGCTCACACAACACACATCCATGTAAACATCCACTCTGCCCCGAGCACCCTGAGCAACTACTCTAATTAAAGGAGCGTCTGCACAGATGGTTAACATAACACGTTCTGAGAAATATGATTTTGACTGATTTCACTTCCACTTGGTGAGAGGCGACGCTGCAGGCTCTAGTCTGGGCATGTGACAGCCTGTAAGTGTGTGTGTGTGTGTGTGTGTGTGTGTGCATGAAAGGTTGGTCCTTTCTTATTTCAAATTTAATTACCTGACAATTACAGTCCCATCTCAACGTGGTTTGCTATCACAATCAATGCTTACTGTCACAAATACATTCAAATAGTGATATCACAAAATGTATTTAGACTAATTTTTTTTAGCCATCAGTGAGTTTCCTTAACAAGGTGTTTATATATATTAAAGCTCACATCGTCTATAAAGAAAAAGTATCGTTCCATATATCTCGACTTAAATTCATCCAATTTGTTCAACAGCCTGAATTAATCAGGAATCAAGTTTGAACTGTGAAAGCCACAAAATGTATAAGGAATATTAGAAAGAAGAAGGCACATGACAAAACATCCAGGGAAAAGGAAATTTGTTTTCTATTATTTCCTGACAAACGCAGGTAAGAAGGATTAATGTAGCACGCCCAGAGGAGAGTCGCTGCATGAATTCCTCTTCACTAATGATGCTCTCCTCTGTGAACAAATGCAAATTATGTGCATAATGTTGCCAAACACTCCCAATGGTGTAAAATCTCATGTGTGTGAATTGGCTGTGACGGCAGCATGTGCAATCCTTATTTAAGATTTTTTTTAAAAGACGTGAGTTTTTCTTTCAAATGAATCATCCGGCCTTTCAGCGTATGTGCGCTCTCACTCATGTAAAGGCAGCAAATGCCACAGTACAGTGGCAGAGCAGCCTGTGGGGAAAGGACAAAACGCATTAGATGCTTGGACACTTTCCTTTACAGACTCTCCCGGCAATTACGCTGAGGGCCAAGGCCTCTTCACATCACATCCCTTCCACACAGTACACATGGTACAGCCAGTTCCCTCCACCATGGACCACCTACATGGGAGGCAACATGTCCAGTGAGAAAAAAGAAAAAAACAACTTCACATCTTCTCCTTATCTGTTCCATGCAGGAACCTCCACCTGCAAACCAATCATTGATACGCAGTGGACGCAGGCGTCTGCACTCACACACCCTGTTCACGTTTAGCATGTGACCAGTGGAGACTGATGCTGAGGGCGATCAACTGATGGTGCCAAGACAGTCGGTTTCCATGGCGACGCTGATGGTGCTATTGGAAAACTGTGTGTGTGTGTGCGTGTGTGCGTGTGCATGCGTTTTATGAAGGAGGAAAGGGGCTGCAACGATTGGCTCAAGAGGTGGGTGGTGGTGGCAACAAGAATTTTTTCTCGGATAATCAAAAACACATGGACACATATGGAATTCCGTGGAAGACTCCCACTAGATAAAGCCTCAAAGGAGGGAAGATAATAAAAAGATAACGCATCACGTCTTTCCGAGACGAACATATTGACCAAATATGTGATCTGTATTCAAGCAGCGAAGCAAACTCGCGCAAAACAACTTGTTGACCAGGTTGGTCCATAAAAGTTGCGATGATTCTCACAGAAAAGCTGCTGTAGGGTAATTCAGCCCAAAGCTTTCTTCTTCTCTGTGAAACCAAAACGTTGTGCGCTTGGCTGAGGCGCACAACGTTTGGCTGAAGCGCAATTTAAACAATCAAAAACGCACAAGAAAGAGAATTAAGAAAGTGTTGCCCGAGACATAACTGCGTATTTGCTTGTTGGTCGGGGTTTAATTGACAAAAGGGGGAAAAAGGTTATGCATAATATACATGTAAATTGAATCTGAAGAAACCTGAAGAAAGGTGTGAGGAGCTGCAGCTCTTTTGTTCAGCCCTGTACTGTAATGTTGACGCTCCGCGCTCGTGGACTTCTCCACCGCAGCCTCTCACTTCAAGTCTTTATTTCATCATCTATATGATAAAGTGTAGAATATGAAAACGAATCTGAAATTCACTGATGTGCAGAAGACCTTCAGTTGATGATTCGAGGAAGATCCGCTGCTCAACTTGAAACCTGTGTTGATTTTTTTTTACGCGCAAACAACCGCTGGATGAAATCAGTGGTTTTTAATTGACCTGTAATTGATCGATTAAAACAAAATGAGGGTCTGATGAAGACGCACCACGCGTCCATCCTCTCCACCTCTCGGCGTCTCTCATCTCCTGCTTGCAGACTGAAATAATAAGAAAAAAACTGAAAATAAAAACAGCCTCTTACCTTTGTTGCAAACTGCGGTGATGAAAAGTTTTTGGTCTTGTCGCCTGGCAGGGTCTTGTCGCATCCGCTTCGGAGACGTGGGGCCACGGGGCGCGCAGTGGTCCAGGACAGGAGCGGATTCAAACACCGACACGGAGGGATTTTCTCTGTAAAATCCGAGGGAGCACCGCAGCTCAACGATCCCACTGAATGAGCTGAGCCCACCTCTCACCACGGCGTTTTACTCCCCCACCCACCTCCTCCTCCCGTCTCCCCCGCCCCCCCTCTTCGTGGGAATGCCAGCTCCCGTTGGTTGAGGATGCAGCCTATACGGTACCCATCCTCTCTCACCCTCTCTCTCTCTATCTCACGCTCAACGATTCACACACAAAGTGGATGCAATAAAAAAAACCTGTTTGTGAGGAGAAGTGCCAAAACCCCAGAACCTCTCCTGAAAGTGAAAAACGTCCTTTAGCCTTCGATCGTGTGTTAACATGCAGAGGACGTGCTGCTCTCATCCTCCTCCTGGGACAACTGGTTGTTAATACCTTTTTTTCGTGGCTCTGGTTGAACTTGAGAGTATCCATAATCTTCCTCATCATATTATGTCACACAATTTACACGGAAGAACTAATGCATTTCATTTTAAACTTTGTTTATCCATGTGAAACTTAATAAACGTTAACTGGGATCGATGGTGAATGTACATGGGAGAGAGGCTTGAGGAATGTTTGCACACTTCAGGACTGTGAAGGTGCAGACTTGACCCAAAGTGAAAGAACGTGTTGGCAAATATTATGCGACTCTAGTTCGTGGTGTCAAGGACGAGGTGGAACAAAAACAGATGGCTGTCCAAAATGTGTGTGTGCGTGCATTTTATGAAGGAGGAAAATGGCTGCAATGATTGGCTCAAGAGGTGGGTGGTGGTGACAGTTATTTCTGTTTCCCCATGATTTGTCATCACGTAGGTCAGAGACAAACAGATTGACAAAATAATGCCAATCTAGTTTTAGTGATCTGTATAAGAGCAGCAAAGCAAACTCGTGCAAAACGACTTGTTGACCAGATTGGTCAATAGTAGTTGGGATGATTCTAACAGAAAAGCTGCTGTAGGATAAATCAGCCCAAAGCTTTCTTCTTCTCTGTGAAACCCACATGTTGTGTGCTTGGCTGAGGCGACAAGGTTTGACTGCACAATTAAAATTGAGAAAGAGACCCGAGACATAACTGGGAATTTGCTTGTTCATCGGGTTGTAATTGACCGAGGGGAGAAGGGTTATGCATAATTGCTATTTGACAGAATTTGGCAAATTTGTGTGTCTCTAGTTCGTGGAGTGAAGGATGAGGTGGAACAAAAAGAAGATTAACTGTGCAAAATGGGGAAAAGGCTAGTCATCTGTGATGTATCTTGACTGCATTTAACGAGTGTTTTCTGCTTTTTTAATTGTTCTCGCAATTCACAAATTAATGAAATTGTCAATAAATGTCGGGTGATTTAGAAAAATGTACATTGCAATTTACCCATCATAATGTAGTCCTGTTTTCTTGTCTTTACCAACCATAAAAATCATTCAGTTTCTCTCCATTCATCTATCACTGGAGGAGGTGGACCTGGATCATGTTGTATCCTCAACAATGACTGACAGGAAATCAATTCAGTCAATGTAATGTGTAGTTTAATTGTTGCTAAGCGACATATTGGACATTAATGAGTTGGTGAGAGACATTTAAAACAGTGTGATAATAATAAAGTTCAGAATTGCTGCACATCGTTATCAATTTAAACACATTAAAAGGGAATATGGAATGATGACACGACTGGGAAGTGCTTTCCAATTTCTGCCCAATGTGCTATTTATTATCTGTTGAGGAAGAAATATTGGAACAGGTTGATGGTTCTTGTTTTCGAGGCAGCCATGGACGCTGGGTAATTGGTTCAAATGGCTAAAACATAGGTTTACCTGTCAAGGACTCAAGTGGCTGTTCAAAGTTGAGCGTTGTCTGGATGGACCAAAGGCACGATGAAGATGCTAGTATGCTACATCGAAACTGCTTGAATTGGTTCTTTTGAAACCATTTCCCTTTGCACTATTCCAATATTGAATAAACAGGTGTTCAAATCTGATAGAAAGTTCGTTCCCCCTATTGGAGCTTTTACTACCGCTCACTATGACCACAGGCTTTCATCCTTTGAGCATGACTTTAGACGATTAGACATCACTTTGCACGATCCAGTTTGCTTTCCAGAATTTACTGGCTTGTACGATGTTTTCTTTTCATTCACTTGAACTGATAGACCTGTTTTGCATCCTGCTTCTTACAAAGAAAACACGTTGAGCATCTGTCAACCTTTAAAAATCCAATAATACAGCACGGCTCGTTAAAAAAACAAAGCTGTTCTGAGACCTTCCCAAGATGGTGATAAAGCGGCACTCGCAGTCACCCAATCTAACTGAAGTGCAAGCGCTGCTCATCAGACTACGCAGGAGAGGAGGTAGAACTGAATTGTCTGAGCAACTACGTTTGGGTCAGAGCTCTGTGTGTGTTCAGAGCATATAAGGCAGCAAATGAGAGCAAAGGGAGCAATAAGAAAAAAATTCCCCAAACTGCTCAAAAGAGCTGGAGCCGAAACACTGACGATCAGTGAGTGTGTGCGAGATGTGGAAATTCTCAGGTATGTGGATTTTCCCCCTTTGCCCAGACATGAAATGTAATAATTGAATCAGACAGGCCATTATGCAACTATGAGAAGATTCGGGCAGGATGGTGTCGAGGCTGGGCAGAGAATGAGAGAAGTTCTGCTTTTTGTTGACAGCCTGAAATAATGTTTAACGATAATATGGACATTTTTCAAAGTGAGAATGATTTGTCCCACTAACATCAGATTCGTTTTTACTGACCTGTAGATGTTTAGTCAAGTAAAAACATGGCACTTGAAATTATATATCTTGGTTATAATTGTGACTGACTCGTCTCTCAACCACCAGGCTACACACATGCCTTCCATCATCAACTCATCTTTGTTGTGGTTTAATTCTTAGTGTTTATTTTCAATCTTTGTGCCTTTGTTTGCTCATTGAAATATTGATCACCTGCCCACGCCACGACACTCAGCCATCTTGTCCACTTCTTCACTCCATCCTGCCTCAACGCCTCAAAATCCCCCCTCCCTTCCATATTCATAACATTTATAAAAATATCATAGGCTGCCTGTGCAAGCCGGACCTATAGTAATGTTTTATTGTTAGGTGGCCTCTAGGGGCCATTTCAATAATAGGAAGTAAAGGCAGAAGTTAGGTGGAAGAAGGTAGAAGTCTTTACTAGGAAGAGGCTGCTCACAGATAGATGTCTTAATAAAAGTGTGTGAGACCAAAGCTCCAATGTGGGTTGAGCTATCCACTGCCACATTCCTGTACACATCACTGCTGATTGTGTTACACCCCTGACCCATCCAATGAGAGAAAACCGTTGAACCTGCCTGGGTTTGTTTAGTTTCTGATGCGTCTTAGCTACTGTATAAACAAGTTGCTACAAGTTTGCATTGGTGTCATATTTCTGTCTTGACCTGAGGCCCCTGTCTGCTTGTTCTCGCAAGTAAACCTCTCCCTGAACAATTCAGGTATTTGCCAGCCATGCACCTCACCGGGTTGGGTTGATGAGACACAGAGCTTCTCCGACACGTGGATGTGCTCAGTGAGGGAGAGTCACTATAAAAACACCAGGATTCTCTTCTCTATGCTAATCAGAGGGGTGGCAGGTTGGGTGCTCAATTACCCTACTCAATGTCAACTGATTAGAAAAAGAGAGGAATGCAATGTATAACAGATATAGATATGAGTCTGTGTGATTTGACTCCATGGTGATAATCACTGTGACTCTAGTGGGTTGTCTTCCATTGAGTAATCTTTGTCCAACTAGGAAGCACTTGGGTCAGTTAGCTTCAGTCCATCACTCCCCTGACGTACAGGTTTATGGTCTTTTATCTCAACCTTTCGCTGGCTTGTCGTCCCAGTGACACCATCAATAATACAGATAAAAACAGGGCAGCAAATGTCCCAAATCAGTTGGTCTCCAGTGTATTCAGTGCAACTCTGGGGATTTAAACACACATCGGGCCCTGGTGCACTTTGGTCTTTCTCTTCACACGTTGATCGTATTGTAACTGTGCCATGACAAGCGCAAAGCAATTGGTAGACCTGGACATTTTAATTTCCGATGTGGGAAAATCTGCTTTAATTTTATCTTTATTTAGTTTGTAGAACTCTACGTTTTAAGTATAATGCTCCATTTTACGCTATTTAGGGAAGAAACCATGATGTACAATTTCCATTTACACATGCATCAATATGATGGTGGGCATGGCTTCTGAGGAGCAATCAGCAAACCCAGAAAAGTGTTGCGAGAATAATCAAGGGTAATCAAATTGGTGATTCTTCACAAACAGCCCTGGGGAGAGGAGGTAACCCTCGTATATTTGAAAGATTGCGAAAACCGAAAGAGTGTTACTGACCGGCCAAACAAAGGAACTACACCTGCGAAACACATGCTCATACTCTGTGTTTCCTGCTGTCTTGTTCATTCATCCTGTCTCTATATCTTACTATCTTTATATCCACATTCTCTCAGTTCGGTAGCTGCCATCGGATTTCATGCAGGCTTTCTGCAGCTGCTGTCAGAGTCAAACAATCACATCTATAAATCATACTGCCACCTTTTGGCTGTGCAATCCAGTCGCCTGCCTGCATATGGATGAAAACACAGCTGGGGCTTTGCATCAATACAGCAAAATTGCTTTGTGTGTTGAAACATGAGTGTCTTGTATATTTATTCATGGCTGTGTAGCGGTGTATAAATGACTTTCTTCCATTTTATATGGTCATATATGGTTGGTAATGACTGCATAATACGCCGCTCTGCTCCGGCTGTATATATTACTTGACTGGAAGAGGAGTAGTTGTGGGTGTAGCACGGTGAGTTGCTCAAGGCACAATTTGCAAGGAATGATAATGCAGGGGATACTATTATAGGGTTGTTAACACATTTCCGCTAAAAGGCTAATGACTCTTTATAATACCAACAAGCTAACAACAACTAATAACAACAAGGCCCTCTCCCAAGTAGTGGGGTTTTCCATTTCTCTATATGATGTAGGGGTAGTGGCCATCTAGCATTTAAACACTCCCCCTAAACGAATTGATAGTCGGACATGTCCGAATGTGTTATGAATGAAACAAATCAACATTGCGATCTTTGTAGTTAAAAAGCTCATAAATGCCTTTATGAAATCTTGGAAAAATATCCATGAAAAAAATTCAGCATTCATGTGATTGAATCATTGTGACATTATTTAAAATTGCTCATGTAAACATAAATGCAGATCTTTTCTTCATGTTGAATCTTTAAAATTATTATTTTCCAATCAGTACAAATCGACAACTATGAATTGAAAGTACCTAAAGTGTGTATAAAGACAATGTGTCTGTGAAAGGCTCATATCGGCCAATGAACATTAGCAGTCCCACATCGGGACATCACACCAAAATACACACAGTGGAGCTGTGTGCAGCTTCTTGCTGCCAGGATATTTTAGTTCAAAGGGCTTTTCTCCTCAGTCGGAGGACAAAGCACAGAGGGTCCGTCAGCCTGACTGGGAAGCTGGACGGAAACCTAAACATTTGGTTTAAGTCCGGTGTTAAGTATCTTACCCCTCCGCCTCTCCAGCATTAACTGCAGAGTTCTCATGGAGGCATTTTCTCATCATTACCCAGGTACTCTGCTCAGGATTACAATTCCCAGGCCAGTCAGCGATGGGTTAAGAGCTGCCCATGTTTCTATTGATGATGCCCTGTGAGCGCACCAGGGCCTGTGAACAGGACAGTCTCCCAGCCCAAGTGGAGCAGACTCTCCTCTGGGAAACATGGGACCATACTGAGCTGTTGTTCAGCCTCAGTCAATTGGGGGGGAAGGAAAGACAGAAAGCCTTTGAGAGGTGTTGTTTCTGTGGAGCGTGGAAAAAGACAACGAGGCAGATGCATTGAAACCGGGATCTGACACGATTAACATCAATTTTTTATTGGTGGCTGGATATCTTCTTTGATAAATAACAGGAAGACCAAGAAGAGAACGACTTCGAAAAGTTTTCAAAAGCCCATCCCAAAATTTGTATCTAACGACATCGCCTTGCTCCCCAGATTTATGGCCTTGACAGAATAGATCGTAGTCTGGGAGCTGTCGAGCCATGTTTGATTATATAAGGTTTCAGAAAAATCATAAAATTTTCTAGTCAGGCTTTAACGATTAAACATTGTTAACGAATTGGAATATTTATAATATATAATACGGTCAAGCTATATTTTATGTGATTCCTTTTGAGGTATGTTTGCTGTACAGTCATAGACCATGCGTGTACTACTGAATTTGAAGTTTGTATCTGAAGTGAGACGCTGGGATACATAACCTGGGTTTACTCTGGGGATCAACTGATATTGACAGAGGTCCTTTGTGAGACGTTCACTGAAAGCTTTGGTTTGAAATTGAGCAACATTTGAAAATGCGTGGAGCCTCCCTATGCTCTCTACGACATTTAGAAAGTGCTCTAAACATAAAGTTTATTATTGAAGTAGCTCAAGAGAGGAAAATGGTTGCATATGTATGTTTTCAATGAACAAAACTCAGAGACTCCAAAAGTGAAATATCTTGTACCAAAATACCAGAATATGGGTAAAGATGAAAAAATACATCTAAAGCCACAGGCTGCAGAATCGTGACATGAAGATTGTGGCACTGGATTGCTTATAACAGAACTGTTTAAGGTTTATACTGCTGCTCATGCTCCTATAAAACAGTTTTGATCAGACACTGCACCACTAATTACATCCTTGCATCTCTCCTCCTTACACACTTTATTTCAGGCTTTCTCCCCCAAATCTACAATGACTCCAAATACGCCCAAATCGACCCATCAGAGGAGAGGGACTCCAAATAAACGCATATGTGGTTCCGTGTCAAGGGGGATGCACCTTTTTGCCTGCAACCATATGAAAGGAGCTTGTATATCAGTCAACGATTAAAATTTAAAGGTCTTCATTATCTGAGTCGCAGCTTTACTGCAGATTTTCTTGTACTCTGGAGATCACATCCTGATCCAGGGTTCCTCTGACTGCAGCCTAAATCAAGACTTTAATGTCCAGACTTTATCAGTTAGGACCTTTCAGTTCTGGATCTTATTGCCTGACGCTTGAAGACTCATTAAATCACTGCTCCCCCATTTGTTTCATTTCTAGAATCAGATTCAGGGTTTTAGTGCCGAGCAGGTTTGCACATGCAAGAAATTAGCTGTGGTGTATTTGTGCAAGTATAAATATGAAAAATATTAAACAAAAATATAATATAAGAACCAGTGGAGGGATTGTGCAATATGTACAGTCAGTCTGTTATTTGCCATTGGAAGTGTCACAGTCACAGGCAGGTACATCACAGCTCTCATATGTCTCAGAGGTTTTATCGCCTTGCAATTTATTTTATTTAGTTTTTCGAGAATCGCTTGATTTCACCCCTCTCATTATTGCATTTTGAAGAAATTGGTTATTTTATCATTGATTTAATACTCGACTGAAAGCCCCTAGTAAACCGAATTTATATCTAGAATCCAAAAAAATTTAATGAAAAGAACAAACAAAGCTCAGCTTCTCTATTGAAGCTCCCACAGATGGAAAAATAATGTATTTTTTATTGCTCTTTTTTTTGGAACTCAATATAGGGCTGCAGAGCCTCTGTCTAGGTAAACCCAAGTCTGAATAATGGAAGAGGGTCAGAAGGGGAGTAATTGATTTAATTTGAGCACAGAAGCGAGAATTGATCTGTGAATAATGTGCTCCGTTTATGGTTGTTGTGCCGCTCTGACCTGGATTCATTTGCTCCACAACACAGACCCACTGTGTGCTTCATGGAGCAAATGTGAGGTGTTTCACAGCTCTCAATGTGACGTATTAACTCTGTTCCTCATCAGCAAGATGCACATGGAAAGCAATCAATCTGACAAGCGTTACCACACCCACATTTCTATTTGAATTAAAAACATCATTATTTTTCAGTCTCTCATTACAATATGTACATCTCACGGGTCATATAAATCGATAGAATAACTCATATATACATTGATTACAACACAGACCATCGTCGGCCCAAGGCTTGAAATGGTTTTCTGGTCATTTTTTAAAGTCTGAAACCTGAGGGACCTGAACGCTGAAGTCTTCTCGTTTCAAAGGTTGATTCTCCAGCACATCTAATGCGTTAGCACCCCCTTCAGTTAGATCACTGTGTTGTCCAGTGTTACTTCTGCATTTAGAAGGAAAATGCCCTTGTACATTAAACCAAAAAACACATGAATAGAAATGATGAATGGACAGAAAACTGAAAGGAGAGGGCAGTGAGATATAAAGGCATTTGAATATTTTTTAAGTATAGGGCGGGGGGGAGGGCTGGTGTGTCAGCGAGTATGATGTTTATTTCATGTTGCTCTCTATCCATACTTTGAAGTTGGCCGCATGTGTGTAGACTGTGTAAAGGTCTGGATTGCACTCCCCATGGTCATAACCAAAGCTGACCAGTCCCAGGAGCCTCCACAGCCCTTTGTTCTGGCCCTGCACCTGTGTAAAGCTCAGAGGGAGATGCTGGTTGTCGGAGAGCGCAGGGAGAACGAGGATTCCCCCAGTGTCAGAGGGGCATATGTTAGAGGGTCCATAGTCTGGCTTCTGGCTGGCACACAGCATGTTCTCTGTGACGCTGACCGGCACGCCGTTACGAGCGTACTGCTGCTCACAAGGGACCACATCGGCAAGGCGAACAAGCCCAACCCTCGCCTTCTCATCCGCACCTAAATTGGAATCGGGCAGTGGGGACCAGCCTGTCACCAGCCCATGTCCGGAGGTCACCTCTACATGGGTTTCCGAGAAGCAGAGGGGCTGGACTTTCTCCCCAATCCTCGCTTTGTCCAATAACTTTACCACAGCAATGTCAGAGTCCAGAATATTGGAGTCGTAGTGTGGATGAATTGCAATGGAGGCCACCTAGAGGTCAAACAGACACATTAATTGTGCAATTTGAAAAGAAATATGACATCAAACAATATTTATTGAACCTTTGTTATAAGTAAGATGTAGTGAAATGTTGACTGTGTTGTTTTTCAAGAAGCTTACCCTCAGGTGCTGGAGACCTTTACTTTCCCTGCGGTCATCACGATAATGCTTCCCCACCACCACCTTGATCTTGGCTGCATCCAGAGGATACACCTTCCCCAGCTCCGTCACACAGTGGGCCGCAACCACCACGCTCCTTTGGTTGACCAGAGCCCCGCTGCACACCAGCTGCCAGTCAGCAGCCTGATCGCGGCTGCCAGTTCCTGCTCCGCCATCCTTCTTCAGGGACCCTGCCAGGCTGTCTGCCTTGGTCACCTTGGTCTTTACGCCGTTGGTGGAGCGGCGGTAGATGGCTGCCAGCCAAGGCCAGTGAGCCTCTGCCGGCCTCTCTTGGTCAAAGGTTGGATGCTTCCCACACACTTCCGAAGAGGAGGTGACAGGAAGAGAGAGAAACCATGATCATGGGGGGGTGGGCAGCAGGGAAAATTTGACTTGAACAGAGACTGTGTCAACATTCCTCGCTGTGGCACTAAGCTTGTATTTTAAACAGTGTTTGCCAAAATGCAAAGCAGTGGCACTGATGAAGCAACACATAAAACACCCAGATTTTCCATACGATCTTGTGAAATGTGGGAGAACCTTTAATGTATTGAATCTAAAAGAAAAGGTCTAAATAGGCCATAAATATAAATGTACGTTTGATTATTTGTACTGTCGACAAAATGTTTCAATGTAAGAGATAAGGTTTCAGGTTTCAACTAGAATGTTTTCAGAGCTTCTTCATTACGGCTGTCTACAGACCCACCACCTCTTCAGGTTGGGAATCCGAACAAACAAGCCATTCTGTGATTGCTACAAATACTGATTATGTCTGATTCCTTCCACTCGGCACAGAGCAGGAAACCACTCAGATAAAGAGTGAGATAAAGAGCATGAAGAGTCTCCTTCCTTGTGTGATTAGTCCTGGCAGCGAGTGAAAGAAGCCAAGGGAACCCATTGGTTTCATGGTATGAGACTAGTGTATAATGGCTGTAGAAACATTCAACAAACCAAACAAATTAGGAGGGCCTGGTCTGAATGGATTTACAGTCTTTCCCACCATGTGCTAAATATGTTGTTCCAGTGCGACCAAAATATTTGAAATCAGATGAAACCAGGTATTAGACTAAACCCAACCAGTGTGAACTGCAGTTATGTAAACAAGAGACTTCGTATTTAAATCAATGAAAGAACTGCTAGGCCATAGATACGCCGGTATTTTATCATCATCTGGTACAAAGTGTAAACATCTCTGTTCAAACTTTTACATTTCTGCAAACAAACTGTTTTATTGCACCTGTTTCAGCCACGTTCCACTCACTCGATATTGTCCATCAATTTTAAGGCCCTGGCTCCTGATTATATTGGATTATTATGCCATATGAACCTTTGCGTTGCTTTAGATCCTCGGCCAGAGGTTTAGCAGGTAGAAAGATGAAGGGGACAGAGCTTTTCTACTCTGGGCCTGAAGCTCTGGAAACAACATACTCATCTTTCTAAAAACTTCCACTCAAAATTCTTGAATGATCTTACATTAATTTTCTGAATTAATTAAGGGATACATTTTTATTGATTTTGTGTTTTCCTAATTATCTGCCCCAACCATAACCTGCACTCCAGGGCTTTCGCTTGATCGCGTAATCCTAGTTTGTTATTTGAGGTTTTTTATGCTTCCAATCTTTACGTTTCTCATTTTATTTCCATAAAGCACATTGACGATAATGCACCTCGCTTGGCTTTTGTGAAGTACGTATTTAGCCAAGTGCGTTACAAATAAAGTATATTTCAATCAACATTATTTTGACGGATGATGCTGGTGGTGATATTCAACCGACAGGAGCCATTTGTGTTGTACATTTGATCACAGCCTGGAGGAAACCAAGCTGCTGTCAGACTCTTCTCTCTTTTCCTCACAGCTCTGCCGAACATGTAGGCTGATGGCCTTTCTACTCAGCTGCTGAGGGAGCTTTCACAGAGTCGTAATGAGAGGCCTGCAGTTCTCCGGCTCACAAGGATCCGTGTGAGATGGGTGAAGAAGCTGACAAGGTATTGCTCAACGTCACCAATTAAGAGGGAGTGAACTGTAATTTTAGACAGTACCGCTGTACGTGTGTCCCTAGTGGACATTTGACCGTACTCTCCACCAACATCATCGGGACACCACATATTGGGTAAGTGGTTTGAAGGAATCATGTCCTATCGTTCCCGATCAGAGCCAAAAACTTGGCTCTGGAGTTGTTCTGGCGACTTGTGATGGCCCGTCGCTTTATCAAAAACACACTATGTTGGGTTTCCCTCAAGTCTATCACTGTTTGTATGAGCCAGTGTGTTTCCTGCGGGTGCCCTCATCTAGCAGTCCTCTGCTGCCCTCACCTGGTGAGCAGGAAACATGACGCCCGCTCCATTTCCCCGTCTTCAAGCAAGTGCGACGAGAACTGCCGGAGTGATGGTAGAACGGAGAAGCGCACTCATACTCTATCTGTGTGTAGAGGGGGTGGAAGCCCTGGGACAGCTGGGGAAGCACCGGGGGGCTTTTACTGGGGCCTTGCGGCTGAGGGCCCAGCACGGAGGCCCTGAAGAGCTTGTGAACAGGTGTCTTCCTGAGGGGAGAGGAGGAAGGGGGAGCGGGGGTGTGCGGAAGACATTAACTTTTTAATGCTTTTGAATGTGAGTGTAGAAAACTGAACAATGATACGAGAGTCATCATTACATCATTACAGCTCGTAAAGTGGTGGTTAAAAATACCTGGATGGTGTCTGAGGTGGCTGAACTCTCTGTTTGACCAGTTCCGACACTTTGGGCTCCCTGCATGCTACAAATAAACACACATTTATGAACACACACAATAAAAACACCAGTACTCATTATCTAATCTATTGACACAGTTTGAGAAGATCTGATGTATCTTATAAACATATTCTCTATATGTTTTATTGGCTATTTCATTCTTTTTTATACTATCACATGTTCTCTTGTCTTCCTGATCTGCTACTGTAAAAAATGAATTTCACCAGCGGGGAATCAACTTATTTTATCTTTACCTAATCTTAGCTCTATTTTAACTTGTGTCTACATTAACTCATCTCTATCATATCTTGTCTCCACCTTAACTTATATATATATTATCTTGTCTCCACCTTTATCTTGTCCCTACCTTGTCTTGTCTTACCTTACCTCACCACTCACATTTCTGTATATCAGCCTAACCTTGCATAAAAACAAGTGAAACATTTTAAAATAGTTAGCTTGGCTCTGTTCCTAAATAACATAAATCCCATTCTATCACATCTTGAGCCCACTAAACTAAAAACTTTATATATTGTTGGTTTCTTCTTTGTCTAACCCTAAGAACAGTTTTGCAAGGTTTTCGCTGTTGAACAGAACAAGCTTCTACTCATCAGGAAAGTTGAGCTGCAGAGCCGACAGACCAAAATGCATTAAGATCTAATTAACATTTACAGCTCCCAACTTGATGGATCGCTGTACAGCAGAATCATTTACTCGCTGGCATTTAACATTGACATTTAGCATTTATTTTGCATTTAGCATTTCAGAACCCTGGCTGTTATGAACTACACGTTTCAATACAATATGAAACCCATGATCATTTATTAGAAACATTTGGGAATGAAACGCTAAGTGTGAAGTATGTTAGTATTTATCAATCTTTAGAAAACACATCCTATTAGAAAGTGGTTCCCAATCATTAATGAAATAACAGTCCAAATGATATATGTGCTCTGCAAATCTACAGATACGTGCCCACCACAAGTTTCCCAACAGTGAATTAATGAATCATTGACTATGACGGAACCTCTGAGACAGACGGGTTGTTTGCCGCTCCAGGTTCCGTCTGCCTGGCAGGTGCGTCGGGCGTCACCACTCAGAGCATATGAGTGGTTACAGTAGAACTCCAGCGTCTCAGGCTCCAGCCCTTGCGCCACCTGGTGGTAGCCGTGGTGCAGTCGGGGGAGAGGAGGGCAGCTCTTCTCTGCAGGAGGGGAATGGAAAGTAAGTGAGGTGAAGGTCAAATAAAAATGTGGTACATTGCATTTTAGAGAGCGTTTTTTTCTCACCGGAGAAGCTCTGGTTGACCTCTTTCTCCTTCTCCTTCTCCTTCTCTTTATCCAACTCCTCTTTTGTTTTCTCAGCTGTTTTATCCCCTTCAACTGTTGGTTTTTCTTTTGGTTTTCCATTTCCCTCACCTCCAGCCCTGTACAGAGTGAACTGAGTAACGTTGACCCGAGAGGGAATGGTTCTCCTCCCGGGATCTGGAGAAGCTATGGTGTTATTCTCGGTCTTTGACTCCTTCACATCAGTTGTAACTGTGTTGTTCTTTGTCATTTCCAGTTCAAATATCTCCACTGTGTTGTCCCCCTCCGATATGACCGTCCTCTGCTTGGTATCATTGGGGCCCACTTTGTCCTTATCCCTTTTCCCATTCACCTGCTCCTCTTTTCTTTCCTTCTCTTCCTGTCCTTTGTCTTTTGTCACAACCGTCTCTGTGGTATCCGTCTTTCCTGTTTCCAGGTTTGTGTCTGGGCTGCCATCATTTTTCTCAGGTGGCTTTCCCTCCTCAGTTTCCTCCTTTTCAACTGTGTTCAGGCTGTTATCCGGCTCTTCACCGTCCACCTTATCTTGGCTGCCCCCTGTAGGTTTCCGTGACCCAGTATTTCTTTCCTCCAGCTCTCCTTCATTCCTATCCTTGGCCACAGGTTTCTCTGGACGGGTCCCGGTATATTTATCTTCGACATCGACTGCTGTTGTATTCCCATGCTCAGTATTTATATCTTTCCCTCCAGCGCTTTCTTTTTTTCCAGCAGTGTTGTCTGGACCCTTCTCTTTAGATTCGTCTGTATCTTTGTTACTGTTTATCTCTATGTCTTTATCCTTTTCTGTCTCAGTGAGCGTGTTATTCACTGTGGGTAGAGAACATAAAAAACAGATCATTGCTGGATTGTTCATTTAGCTGCTGATTGCAAATCTGTTTTGTTTTAGTCTGGCTCATCACACTGAAGGACTCGACGCACTGACTAATTTTCTCCTATCCATTAAAAGTGGCTACTCTTTCAAAAAAGGATTGCAAAATAAACTATTTGCAGTGACTCAGCCATTTTTCTCTGGAATAACAGATATTGCACTGACCTTTGGTGCAAAGAGGAGGCGTCCCACTCCAGGTGTTGTTAGGGAGACACGTTCTCTGGGACGTCCCACTGAGTTCATAGGGTTGGTAGCACAGGTACTGAAGCGCAATGAGGACGTCATTGGGTCCATAAACCAAGAAGTGGTCCCCGTGTGTTGGCTTGCGTGGTAGAGGACAGACTCTTTCCACTGGCACTGGAGACAGGAAAGAACATCAGACTTTTTTTCCAAAATCAGCAGCATCTCTGGGGGAATGTGAATGACGTCCAACTACCAGCAGATGACACACACACACATGATTTTTCCAGATCCCCACATTTTAATCGAATAAACAATTCACATAATTGTCTTACCACACTCCGGGGCAGGCACACTCCAGGTGCCATCGCTTAGGCAGATGCCAGTATGAAACCCCCGCAGCTCGAACCCAGCGTCGCAATGGAAAGTGATGCCCGCTCCCGAGTGGTGAAACACACCCTCTGTGGATCCATGGGTTGGCACCGGAGGCCTGCGGCATCCCACCACTGTGTTGAAAAACAGGCACAGGCAC
The DNA here is from genome assembly GCF_949316205.1 of Platichthys flesus. Taxonomy (NCBI): domain Eukaryota; kingdom Metazoa; phylum Chordata; class Actinopteri; order Pleuronectiformes; family Pleuronectidae; genus Platichthys; species Platichthys flesus. The sequence continues at coordinate 8,305,655 of NC_084950.1, read as the reverse complement.
AGTTTACGTATGAAGACAAGTTGTCCTACTTTCCTTTTTCTTCAATTCAAAGAGGGGCGTGCGTTAATGATTTAAGAGGCATTTCAAGCATCCCTTTAACATCAGTTTATTGCATCTCCCTTCTGTAAAGAAACAAACAAATAAACCTTTAGTGAGTTCATTCCCCTCTGGAGTTCGCAGGTGAGACAGGTACCCGACAAACCGAGGCTCTCAGACCCATTACTCCTCATTGAAACATTTCCAGAGTGCCCTCAGCTGCTCTTTAATAAACAGCTTCATCCGTTCAGGTGAAGTGTGACGACTCACAGCAGAAGGCGTAAACACACTCCTTGTAAATGAGGACGAAGTAGATGCAATAAAAGCAGTTCACTTTTCCAGTGTTGTAAAAGTAGATTTTTACGAAGTGGGGAAGTAAAGATCGGTTGTGTGGTTCTGGAATCGCGCGTGTGGCTCTGTTATATGGCGGCCTACAGCAAACAGAGCTGTGTCATAAATGGGGAAATTGTGTAATTCCTTTAGCATGTTGTGATGTGCTGTGTCTGGGTGGATGGGTTTTATTTCTATGGCAAATTGCGAATTTGCGCACAAACGTTGTGGAACAGTTCTTTGCCACCCACAACTGAAGTCACAAGAGCTCAAACACATGTGTCAACACTACAGTTATCATCCAATTAAGATGAGATCTGTGGTTTTATAGCTCCAAACCAAGGAACCCTCCCTATAATCTTGGCGTTTGTGCCGTACGACATTTCCAACCTTCAGTCCCTCGGGGGATTTAGAAATCTGCTGCCCAGCCAAAAAGCATAGGAGTAAACTGTAGCTGACCTTTGTTTTGTTTTTGTTGTTTTTTTTTTATGCTGAAAAACCCTGAAAGTGCTGCGGGCATTCATGTGTTTTGCTGAATGATCCATTTTCCATGTCAGACTTTGCACGCAGACAGAAAGAGATGAGTCTGGAGTTATTGAGGTGGAATGTGAACACACATACTGTAAGTGAATCATTATTCCTTTCATAAATACCCTGGAAGCTATGCTGAACGCTGCACTCAAAAACAGATTAAAACTGTGCCGAGGAGAGAAGGGAAGAGAGTTTATTCCCTATCTCCAGTTTCTGTGATAACGTGTCAGATTCTCTGTTGCAGAATAAGTGTCAGCTCAGGATTACTGCAGTTGACAGGTTGATTATTGCAGACGTAAAATATGTCTGATGTCAGGTTCATACTTAAAATTCTCCATCCGACTCTGGGGCAGAAAAATGTAGACTACGTTGAGTCGTTAGTGTTGTTCCAGCTCAGCTCCATTGAAATTAACAGCTGTAATGATTCCTGGGAACACAGATGAATGCACATTGTGTCCAATGAAAACAACCGACTCCTCCTTTTATTTAACAGGTGTCTCCTCCTATGAAAACTAGCTGGCAGATAAAAGCTGTTATATAAGTGGAATTGTTTCTCCATCAGTTACATAGACCTGAATTGAAAACGACACCATAAAGGAAAACGGGAGATGGGATAAGGAGGTCTGTTTTTTCTGGATCTTGAGCGAGGTACAAAAATAAACAAGTTCAGGTCCAGACGCTCGTAAATAAATGAGCTTGAAGGCCAAAATACCTGCAGCCACACCCTGAGGGAGCAGTACCCTACATGACTTACACAGCAACTATCCTCAGAAACCAAAATAGTTACCAAATTCAGAAATAATGTATTTTTTCCTTCACCTCAGCTTTGAACCTCCAGATATTTGTTGGACTACTTTCCCCCTTTCACGAAATTCCTCTGCCAGTTCCTGTCCCCAGCAGCATGAGCTCATACATTCCCTGACCCAGTGCCGTTTAATTTCATCAGTATAACATATTTGTTATTTTCTCAAAAAGCTGATTGGCCAAGACTATAGATCATGGACGGGGGGAAAACCACAGAGCTCTTCTTTATAACTGAGTCACCTACAATAAAAATGGGATTTCAGGATGAAGTAAATCTCAATTTTGTCATTGGTTGTCTGATGTCAGATGAAAACTATTAAATCAATTCTGTTATTTGTCAGCACAAATGTGCCTCCGGGGGCTTCATGGGATGGAATATTCAAGTCATTCCCACAGTTATACCGTTGGAGTAGAATCTGCAGGTTATTTTTTTTCCTCAAATATGAAATATCAGTATTTCTTAAGGACGATCAGTCTTGAGGGATTTCAGTTATGTCAGACTCACCTTCCTCACACCTCTTGCCTGTGTAGCCAGCCAGACAGGCACAGTGATAGGCGGTAGAACTGTCCAGGATACAAGTCCCATCGTGCAGGCAGGGAGAGGAGCTGCAGGCTGTAAACACACACGTGCATTCATGTGTCATTAGGGTACAATAAAAAAGAAATGTTATATTTATAAGCTGCAGAATGACAGAATCTCTATATCAAAAAATGGCTGTAAAAACCAAGCTACTCTAAGGGATGTAAAGTTAAAGCTGGTGACATTTAACTGTAATGTTGACTTTTCCTTTGTAAAGATGTGTGGGCATTTCTACACAGAGAGCCTCTGTTTATTTTTACTAGATCTGGCTTTGGCACGAGTGGAATACATGCACAGTTTGAGCACAAGTGCACGTGTGTGTCTGCTTTTGAGTTTAAAACCTTGAGGGTGAGGTCATTTATGGAAAGTGAGGACATTTTGGGCTGAGCAAACTTTGCCAGTGGTCCATAAGCTTTTGCCGAAATCTGTAGTTGTCATTAGATACTCTGGACTCGGGAGCTAATATTTCAGAATCAATGCTCACATATTAATGATCAAAATATAATTAAACAATAATTTAAATATATCCTGGGCTATGACTGCAGAAAGGAGATCAGATTTTGGGTAGGGAATGCATTACATCACGAAGGCTCTTAATGTAGAATTAAATACAAATCATTACCATAACTAATATGATTAGCATTCTTTTTGTTGACTGTTATTGGTAATTGACCAACCTGAGGTCTCCTGAAAGGTGGCGAAGAACCCATCAAAGTTCTTGTAACCATCGGAGACAAAGAGAACGTGTAAACTGTTGCCGGAGCTCTGAATCAGGGCCGGCCTGTTGCTCCCGCAGTATCTACCAATCACACGCGAGTTGAGGCTGTCACCATCTCGGACCTCCACAAAGTCATAGCGACAGGAATGGTGGAACTCCAGACTCATCATCATAATCCTGTTGGCACCAAGGGAAGAATATGAAAACCAAAGCTAGAAAACTATTCCACATTGGAAATGATTTGTGCTTTTCATTGATTTCACCTTGAAGAATTTTATCAATATGACAGTGAAGTGAAGGAAATCTGAGTAGATTCTGCTGATGGCTCTGTTGTATTCCTGCTATTTTCTGTGGATAATGAGATCATCCGTGTTCCTTGGCAGTGCCACATCAGCTGGCATCAAGGTACCGGAGCTTTAAAAAACCTCCCGCCAGCAAACTGGTAATGGACAATAATGACAGCTCCTGATTACATTAACAGCTGAGTGTTATTTGCCCACAATTGTGTAGCTTACTGATCTTAATGTGGCGTTAAATGTGTCTAATTTTTTTTAACAGGCACCACAGCAGTCAACAGTACTCTTTAAGTGGAACAAAGATTCATGGGAGCTAAGATGTTGACACCTGGGGAGAAGAACCAGGGCAAAACTTGGGCAATTTGCAAAACCAAGGAAGTTGATACAAATGTTAAGAAACCACAGTAAACCTCTATCACAGCAGACATGTGTGACACGTTATAGCAGGTGTAGCATTAACAATGGTTCTGTTCAGTTCAAATGTACTTGTGTGTATTTCATTATAAACTGTGCTTGTCCTTGAAATAAGTATAAAGAGTCTCCAAAGGCGCATGATGGCAGAGTTCACACCTGGGGTATTAATCCAATTTCTGGATTGAAAAAGAGACACGTCATCCATATTTATATAAAGTCCAGGGGGGGAACTCCTAAGTCTCAGTGGCTGACCTATGTTTATGTAGCTTCAGTCAGTCACACTCCCCCTAGCCAACCAGTAATGAATAACCAGTAATGAACACATGGATGTTCAGCGATGCAGCCTTCAGCCCAAAGAGTTCATGACTGTGAAAGGTAAAGGCAAGTAATACCACAATATCTCTGTGTGAACTGACTACCTTAAAATGACGTGGGCACTCATTAAATATGAAGCGCACTTGGTAGGAAATACAAAAGGTACAGTACATTCCGAAACTAAATAGAGATGCGTATCTTTCTCAAGAATTTTCTCAGGCCTATATTTAATAGATCAGTTATCTTTAATGCTCATTATGTGCCCATTAAATTGCAGAAGTGCACATATGACTGCCCGTAACATTTATGCAATTGGTTAGTAAAGTAATTCCTGCCGATTAATAGTCGTCCCAGTTTCAACAGGCATCTCTTGTTTTCAGATCTGCGGTCATTAAACGTCCATAAAATATAATGCACATGTTGATTGCACAACATTATTTCCAAAGCAAGTCGTTCGCACTGGTAATTCCTGGTGTGGGATTTCAGGATAATGTGTTTGCATGTCTTTGTGTGCTTTAATACAGTCAGGACCTCTGGAAGGAAGGAAGAAATGTATACACACTTTCATGATTTGTTTGGTTGCAGTTAGAGCATGACATTGAAATGGCTGGATTAGGAAAAACACAAATGGAGTCTCCTTTCCCCACTTTTATGTGATTTCAGATGTAATTCTCTTGGCCTCAGATAGGAAGAGACATGAAGGAATGATGAACTTCACAGAAAACAATGAGATGCTCCCTAATCCTCTAATTGTATTCTTTATCACAGACCCTCTGGTCAGGGAAGCGTGGACTAATACGATTTGCGGTGAAGCTACATGCGAGCCTGCAGCGGCTCCAACAATTCATGCCAGTTGTAGTTCAGTACATGTTGCCTGTGACGAGATTGTACTATGGTAAAGACAAAGAAGTATATTAAAAATAGACCCTACTAATAACTTTCCACCTGTCTATCGCTTATCTCAGCTGCGCATTCTCATTCAGAGGTTTTATTGGATTTATGTCGTAACTGCAGGATATAAAAATACAACATTTAAATATGAGTCATGCCTTTCTTGATAAGTTTCCTTATTAAATGGATTTGGCCCCGACATATAGTGTACATATGTCACAGTTCATGGTTTATTGCAAAGCTTTATGAGAAAATCTTTTATTAAACCACTTACTTTAATGCACACAACAAACAGCTGCCATCTGCACTGCACGCTCAGCGTGAATCTTAACTGTATGGAGCTTTTGTTCCTAAAGCCCGGCACAAGCGCTCGCCTGTAGAAACGCTGCATGTGTAATGGAGAAAATGACAGAAATAGAAAACTATCACAGGACTGAAAAGTAATAACTTTCCTGAATAAACTAAACGGGGGTGTTGCGGTTTCCAAACTCTGTTGACGACTTGCCACCGGCCTGCGACGTATATCTTAGCAGAAATATCTGAACCGGGGGGAAAGTTGACTGAGTGGGCCAGCCGTTAAGAACTATCACAGATGGACAATGAATGAACTGGTGGTTTTAAAGACAGATTAACCTGTGGTGACCTGGACTGTACTAACACAAAGATTCCCTGTATCCTTGAGCTTCCACAGACACATTTATCCTTAAACTATGCTTGTTTGGCTGGTGTGTAACATAAAGGGCTTCTCTGTGGTTTTAAAGGAATTCTAAAACAGGAAGTAAATTAGATAAAAACTAAACAAAGCAAATTCATGTGATTCCTCACTAAGGAGGGATACTGGACTCTTTATGCTTAAATGACTGAAAAGATTGAAATGTTTTTTTGTCTTCTTGTAGGTTGATCAACCACTCAAAAAAAAACTAGATGGATCTCGAAATGAAAAAGTGGTGCCAGACACGAGCATTCTCTACCCAGTTAGAGCTGGTTTCCAGTTTCCTGTTGTTGTGAACCCATCTGGCTTGGACAATCTCATGCTGTGTTCTTCATATGTGAAAAGCAAACTCCAAAACGTTTTCCCAACATTTTCCAGACCCCCTGTCTTGATTGGTGGCAGGATTATGCAGAAATTATTCAATCAATAAAATTTGATTGAGGGATGAGGCATGACCCAAGGAAGAAGCTAGAACCCAGTACATGTTGGAGCGGATCCGGATAAACAGGTGAATCTTTTTTCACCCTCGTTTACTTGGCAAGATATGGCACTAGCGCCCCTTTTATTTAGTAAAAGAAATAGGTAAAAAATGTTACCAATCGGACTGTTATTTGCGCTAATACGAGCACGCTAACATGCTAATATTAAGCTATAAGCTATGATCGTAAAATATAGCAAATGTTAAACCTACTACAACATCAAAATGATGGCATTTTTCTAAGTAGTAAGATTTTAATAGTATCACTGAACCTGCTCATGATATGATACCTAACTGATTTGGAAAGATTTTTTGAAATGAGGTCAAGTACACAAACCTGAGTTCTATGGTGAAGGGCCGGTCCACCTGTATGGTCCACTCACACCGAGCATTGTTGGGGTAACTTTCCAGCACCAAGTGGCCCTGTCGTTTACGGATTACTCCCCCACACTCTGAAACACACAGGAATTTACGTTGTGCGGCGAAGGGGAACCACTGAAATTTCAGCAGTTATAAATTAGACCTTAATTATAATTCTAGCCATAAACATTGAGCTGCCTTGGTTACCATTCAAACCAAAGGTAATTACATTCAAGATTCCAAGGGCCCTGTAAATGTCCTGTGTTGTGTTCATGGACATAAACAAGCATAAACACAATATGCACTGGGCCAACAAACACTTCCAGCTGCCTGTCCAGGTTCCTGCTTTTAATTAAATGTATTCCTCTTGTGCCCGTAGCGGAATATTTCCATATTGAGAGCGCTATAGTCAGTGTCCAAGTGTAGCACATTAAATTGTTTTATGGGATTCCTGAATGTTGACTCTGACTTGTCATTCAGCTCCTCGTGGAAAATCTCCTGGGCATATGGCCGCCTTCCAAATTGGCACAGGAGATAAATCAGCAGGGAAGCAAAGGAAGTACATTCATTTAGCCTATAGAGAGAAATTATTTATAGCGAAGCTGAGTAGGAGCTGTAATTAGGAGAGTGAAGAGACTCACTCATGCAATCTCCACCAGACCAGCCGGGCCGACACTCGGCGCAGTATTTGCCGTTAATGAAGAAGTCATCCCTCGGGGCCCACGTCCCATTGTTGCAGCGCTTACAGTTCTCGAACACACTGCAACCTGAAAGAAGCAGAGACAGGAGAGAAATTGGTGTAAAGCAGGAGCCAGACTGAAAAAAGCCATAAGACAACAGGCACAAACAAATCACATTAGGGTCTGTCAGCTGCTATTGTTGTCAGAGTTGGGCACACGTTGCATTAACACACATTTCCTTAACGATAGCACTGGTGAACTCACAAAGCTCATCTTTCAACACCACACCTGCTTCCTAAAATAGAAACGGTGAGAAAAGCATGTGACGTGGTTTCATTGAGGGACGGATTTCCTCTTAAGAGGCTGCTCTGTCCACTGGGAGTTGAAAAGCAACGTTCAACCTGAGCACAGGTATGAATCTTAACAACAACAACATGCGCCGAGGATGTACAGATGGGGGTTTATGATTGGTCGTTGTGGTTCGAGGCTACATTTTTCTGCGTGTTTTACTGCAAAACGTGACGTTCAAGTATCTATTGAATTCTGAACAGCTGTTTTTTTCACTCATAAAGCAAAACATGAGAGTATTCAAGCTGTGAAGACAACATGACATGCGTGAAGCGTTTCAATACATGAGCCGCAGCACATGTCGTGCAGAGCAGACGTGTCCAGGTGACTGTATTCTTTTTATGTAGCGTACACGCTTCACACCAGACAATGATGTGCTCATCTGTGAGCATAAAAAAAGCACACAGATTTACAACCCTCTTTGAAAGCGTGATTACACTTTCGGGGATTCTGCCAGTAAGTCTAGCGAGGGAGACCATGTGAAGTTGGCCAGGAAATTAGATCAGACTCGCATACAGAAGTGATTTTAACTCTTTCTGTCACACTGGTTGTCAGGCTACAATGCAAACAGCTGTGCAGCCGATAGGCCGCACTGAGTCTGATGGCAGATATTCAACGCTAAATTCTCAGAGGCTAAATGAACAGATGTGCACCGTAATAAAGAGAGTGCTTAATTCTGACAACTAAAAAGGAGAGTGAGAGATGAGGGAGTAATTATTCCAGGTTCACGTTGTCTCTATACCTGGATGGACGATGCAGGGGTCACACTCGTTGATGGCGTTCCGACAGCAGGGCACGGCGTAGCCCACCGGAGTCCCCTGGAGCGGGCACTTGCAGCGAATCACGTCGTACTCACAGCAGCTCCTGCACAGGACGTTCCATTCTGGGCCCGGGCAGTGGTTGTACAAGTACCTGTAATCTAAAGGAGAAAACACCTCAGAGTCAGCAACTCGAACAGGCGCACACAAAAAGAAAAGAAGCAAGTTTATGTAACCGTTTCATAAGTGGACAGAAATAGAGAGATGAGTCAAGCATGGAGAAAAGACATCAGATGTGATATATTCAGCCTTGTGGGAAAGTGTGAGCACACATGGGTCATGGTCAGCAGAAGGTTGAGAAGCTGTTGAAGGATTTTGGCGAGTTCAGTGTTTATCCCAGCTCCTACTCTCTGGTTGTTTCCACTGCCATGTGGTTGCAAGCTCCTCTTGAAGGGGGGCGGGGGGGGGGGGGGGGGGGGCACGGGTCGCAATACATTACCTCCTCTGCATGTTCTCATCCTATGTTGGATCTGATAACAAAGTACAACAATTAAGACGCTCCCAAGGAAAAAGAGAATCAAAGAATTTATCATAAGGTGCATCAAGCTTCTTCTTATGGGTTTCTACCCAATAAATCCGATGATTAATTGAGGTGGAAACCAACGATTTAAGGAACTTTATGCCCGAGTGGTTATAATTATGCAACAATCGGTTTTAAGCTGAAACAGACAAGTGGAAATTCTCTCCTGGCAGATGTGGACTGAGAACTAACAGAAGCTGCACTTTAAACTTGGCAGCGCATCGTTGCAGCGGTCTGCATGCACCCTGCAATCACGATAACTTCTCTGGCCTCAACAATAGACGCCCACTATTAATTCTCCTCGCTGAAAAACAGCCCGACACACACTCGCTGCATGCTGGCTTTATTTGCAAAATTGCAGTTGCACGCTACATTTATTTACTGTTTACATAACACTTTGGAAATTAAGAATTTAAGACTCGCAGAGCAACACATGAATAATGTCTTTGAGGTCGCTTGACACCACAGTGTTGTGTTGCTATAGCTTGTGTCGCCTGGACTGCCCCTTCTTCATAAATTATATCATAAATTGTATCTCAGTCCAGAGATAATCTTGCAGTTCTCTCTCTCTCTCTCTCTCTCTCTCTCGCTCTCTCTCTCTCTCTCTCTCTCTCTCTCTCTCTCTGACACTGAGTGATTACGTGCACGTTGACATTAATCACACAGGAAGTAGGTTGTGCAACGCCACTAGGTCAAGTTTATCGCGGGTTTCCTCGGGACAGAGTTTTGTGCTTCATGAAACAGTTTCAGGCTGATTTATGGTTCCTCTGTTGCTGGGGTCATTTGTTGTTGTGATAGCATGGACTTAGCTTTATTTGTGTTATACCCTGAGACGATGTTCAGCAAAGCCAGTAACAACATGTGGGCGAGTCTGTCCTCTCCGGGCCATGGCGTGTGGTGGGTCTCGTGACGGATTAAATGTCCATCAGTATGAGGCCAACACACACCCGTCACTTTCACAACGCCCATTCCACCACAACAACCACCGCTAATAGTTAACTGCGGTCAAAACGAATGTAAGATGTCAGATTTTCTGTTTTTTCGTGTGCATTATTTTGATCATATGTCATAACCACAAACATCCAAGGCATGTGCACAGCCTGCGTGCTGAGAGAAATTCTGTTTTGATGAGAAGAAGGAACAGTACTTCACAGTGCAAAGAGAAGGAAAACATTTAAGAAACACACAGAGACTAACTAATTCATATTCACACTTAAAGTGTAAAGATCAAAATCAATGCAGCACTACATAATCCATCTATACAGCTTGTTCTTTGAGGGTTGCAGGGAGAGCAGGAGCCAATCCCAGCTGGTACTGGGCAAGAGGTAGATCACAGAGCCAACAGACACAGACAATCATTCCCTCAGATTCACACCTACTGGCAAGTCAGAGTCTCCAAATAATAATCAGCTTTAGACTCTGGGAGGAAGCCACCTGGAGAAACTCCATGCAGACCTGGGAAGAACCTGCTGCCTTCATTTCGAGCCAGGCACCTTGTTGCTGTGAGCCGACTGTGTTAACCGCAGCACCACCGTGCCGCACCCTGGTTCACCAAATCCAGTTAAAAAAGCCTCACTGATGAAACAGTAAAGCTAATTACATTACATTTTCATTTTTTTCATTTTTTTTTTTCTACTGATTGTTTGATTACAGTGTAGACCTACTACGACATTTCAGACAACTATGGCCTTTGTTATGATTCCAACATGACCCAAATTATATATGTTGGACCCCGGGGATAATTGACTGTTACTGGCTAGTTTGACTCTTCAGCCTGGGACCTGCTGTTGCTTGTTACCCTCTGATGATTATTATTACAGTGTTTTTTAAGGTGTGATGAGCTGCCACATGGGGACTGGGAGGTGCTGTTCATCTCCCACCCACCTCTGTGTTTCCCCACTGAGGTCTGTAAAGGACACACTGGCCTGACAGCTTGTGAAACCGAAGTTATTGGACATAAACATGAAAGAGTGAAAGGACTTTATGAGATGCTCTGTTATGTTATCAGATGGCTTGCTGCTGTGCGGCTTGCCCTTCGTCACAGAAATGACATCCTGTGGCTGTAAGTGCCCTCGGTTCACTCCTACTCGAAGGCCCTGATTTAGAATATAATAACATGGGATAAAAAAACATCTTTTGTGCGACCTCAGTCTGTCAACAACATGTACTCATGATTAGTTTCCAGATTGCAGCAAGCTTTTCCCCCTCTATGCTCAATTGTCAGGGTAATAAACACGGGCAGCAGAGTTTTCACTCTTAAAACACTGCACAGATTTAGTTTGCTGACACCGAGCTCTGCTGATAAGGCCGTTATGTTCGTCTCTGAAATGTGACTCACATGTTTCACACACTGAAATGCATCTTTAATAATAATAATAATAACATATTCTTTGACTGCTGCTCAACTCAATAATAAATGTTCAGCGGTTAGTAAAATTGGCAGGTCATTTTTTAATTAGCCGTTCTTTGGCTTCCAGCCTAGCAATTTGCATTCACTCATTTCAACCCAGTTAAGTTTGCCACCTTGTTAAAGACACATCTGCGAGGCTTCCAGGTCAACACCTGCAGCTAACTACACACTGGACAGTAACAACTTAAAGTGGGATTTTTAAAGCAGTTTAGGTCTGGACAGGTGTGGAGCTGCACGTGCACAGGGACGAGTCCACAAGTGGACATTGGTGCAAACAGCACAACATTGTATTTAAGTGTCTTCTGCATGTACAGACAATAATATAATATTAAAGGTGAAAACAAGCGTCACTATGACGATTGACAATGCTTACATGATGGTCTGTTCCCCGAGACCTGTAATTTAACCCAAGACTGCGCCTGTAAAAGGGAAGTGTTGACAGTTTTAATAGAGGGTGTATAGAAAGAAAAACACAACTGATCACAACATTTGCTTCCGTATTGTGCCTTGTTATGATATGTCTGATGGTTTCCACAGTGAACACAAAACTAGTATGTTTGTGTCAGAGAGGGAGAGACAGAGAGAGAGAGAGAGAGAGAGGGGGGGGGGGGAGAGAAAGAGAGCGAGGAGGCCATATGAACACACTTTAACAGCACATCACAAACATTTGATCCCCCACAGTTTTGTAGCTGTACAGGGTTTTGTGTGGATTCATTGGCTTTCCTGGTCTGATGTAAGGAAGCATCTGTTTTTTCCATTCCATAGCAGATGCTGAACTCCTCTGAACGTAGGCCCCAACGTGCTCGTCAAGAAGCCACAGCAAAGAAAGAAGGAACGATGCGGACATCATGACAGAACCTCCACGGTTTGATGGATGTGTCACAAAGAGCCTCCACGCAGTCAGAGGCTGTACAGGCCCAGCTTGTTAGCCGGCATGTCTCGGCCACACTCCCCTGATGTGGATCCAGACACTGACGTCGTTATCACCTGGGGCAACAGAAGTGGCCTCAGTGACCTTTACGTCTGACCTTACTGACCCGCAGATCCACTAAACTGTAAGAGAGCCACGGCAAACCTCAGACTACTGACAAGGACGTTGTTCTTCACTCAGTTGTGTATCTCTGTGAAATTCGGAAAGCTGGAAATGTGCTGCAAGGTGCCATGTTAACCTTGACAGTGAGTCCGTATCAACGCGTTCTGGAAGCAACTACGGTCCGCTGAGAATAAACCACAGAGGTCAGCATCTGCCTTTTTATTTGTTGTGATTTCACACCAGCATCCACTTCTGACCCGGTTGCCGTTCATAACCAGGCGCTGACTGCAGAGCCTCACAAAAAACAAACGTGGACGCAGCCGTGCACAAGGATATCTGTGGCATTTAAACCACTGATTCTCAGTGTTTTTGCTTTTCCCAGCTCAGAAACTGCTTCTTATCAGCTTCGATATTGTCTTGTCTTGCTCCACACCACTCAGCTATTTATAACTCCACAGAAAGCCAGACATACGCGGCAGAGTGAAGCCCAGTGAGAACTGTAGGATGAGCTCAACAGGCTCATCAAAAATACAACACAATGCTGTGGATCTGTCACTGCTGTCAAGGAAAAATTCAACCTATTGGGAATTGACCCCAAAAAATACATATTTTTCACTTTCACTTTCCTTATCACTTTATTAGGTCCTATTAGTGTAATTAAAACACACACAATGTATTTTCTTTCACTAAAGGGTCTCTCAACAAATGACTGAATATGGTGATCCTGTGCACTCATGTGGGATCATGGGAGTTGTTGTCTACACCACCACTGCGATCAGCTTCTCTGGGAGCTTTTTACTGGGCGCTGAATTATCTTCCTCCTCTTTAAAACAAATAGGCCCAGTGAGTTAATCCAGTTAAAACACAGATTAAAGCAGTTTCAGATTAAATAAATTAAAGAGTTTTAGCATTACTGCAGCCACGGGACGTCTCAGGCGTTGATGTGTTTGCTCAGCCTTATTCTCTGACAACTTGTGATCTAGGTCCGATAACAAAAACTCTTTATCCAATCAAGAAACATGGTTTAAAACCACCATTGTCTAGAAAGTGTGGTGTAAAAATGAAATGAAATGAATGCTTCCTGCAGACAACCACAACCCTGACAAATACGCAAAAGGGCAAAGGCAATGCAAACACAGGCAAATGCATTAAACCAGACCGTTTCCTTGATTACAATTATATTCTTCTCATTAGAAAAGTGCTGAAAACATTAAAATAGTTTCTTCTTTAAAACTTCTACAGCCTAAAACTTGCAAACTATATCCGAGAGAGAACTTTTGTCAGAGAAAGGTCCCAGACAAAAGAATGACAAATGACTGTATATCCAGTCCTGAAGAGTTTCCTCCTGACAGGGCGGAGTTTATTTCACATGGAAAATAGCTGTGAGTGCACACGTGTGCATGTATGAGCTAAAGTACAATTCCTTTTGCGTCCTGCCCACAGCAGCTGTCTGGTATTTTGAGGTCAGAGTGATTTAGCCATCATGGACAAGGGAAACCCCCGGAGGTGCTCTCTGAATATTGTGTATCTGAATGTAGACCCGATACCAGTGCTCATCCTGTAGCTGTCTTTAAATAAACTTCCCTCGACTATAGGAAACCACAAACCCAATAAAATAACCTATCATGGTGTTATCCACTCTGGTGATATGCATATGCACAATAATATGAAGGTCGAACACATGACATTTTGTTTTGTGGTACAAATTGAAACTTGTATGACACGTGATTTCTCCAAATGCTCATTAAGTGGCAATGTTTTCCTTCTTGTAACTAAACTCTCTCCAGTCTAATGTCATTGCTTTAATGTTGATCTTTGCTCCCGACTGCCCACTGAAGCCCTAACAACTTCCCTGTGGACTTTATATAAACACAATCAGCAGAGTGTATCAGAAGAACGGGGCATCTCAGGATTGATGTAGATGGGGTATCCTAAACTGGAAGCCTTACATAGATAAAAAAAAGCCCCAGTGGGGACAGCAGAACTTGCACAGATTCAAATAACACACACGCGCACAAAAAAACAACACTCCCGTTACGTTGGGATTTGGATGTAAACAAGGAAAAGGTTGCTCAACAGAAGACATCCATCACCAGCTGATTAAACACGAATACAAAACAAGCCGTGCAGAGTCGGTGACTCAGCTGACAATAGCATGAGAAGGTAAAACTCCCAGAAGCCTCTGAATCATTCGAGTTCAACACAGCTGCCCAGCCCTGTGCCACACTCAGCCACAACACAAATGGGGATTATTTTTGCTGCGTGGTTTCTGTGCAGGAGGGAATCAGCCAGAGGGCGGGGGTTTGGTTAGGTGTCAAGGAGACGGTGTATACGCTTGCACAAATGACGGCAGTCGGCATGATCGACTCAAACGTGACTCACGTCTTCCTGCAGCACTTCAATTGGTCACTAAGGGTAAACAATCAGAGATCATGTTGATCTCTGAGAGCACGACCGGGATCAAGTGCCAGGATTCAACGGCCTTATTTTGCTTCATTTCACCTTCAGGAATGTGTTGCAACATTCAACTCTGTGTTTTGATTTTGTTGTTTTTTTTCTATCAAGAGGAGAAAAAGTATTTTCACTTTAAACTCTGACAAAAAAACGACTGTGATGAGTAGTTGTCCTTTTTCAAATAGGAGAATAAACAAACTGTGTATTACATAGTACAAGTTGTAAAGAAAGACTTTGCTGTACGTCTTTGCAGCCTGTAAATAAAGGATGTTTTTTCCATCACTGTAAAAAGTTGGGTTTTCTTTTACAAGCCTCTCTGAGCATTATTGTGCTTTTAAAGCATAGAAGGGAAGAGGGGATGGAGAGAGTGCTGATGCCAGCTTTTTGAGAACAAAGAACATAAGAGGATGTGAAATAAGGTGAGTGAGGACAATGAAGAGCAGTAAAAAAAGAGGTAAAGTCTTGGTCAGTGTCTTACCATAGGGCCAGGCTCTCCCCTGGGGTAATGAGGTGAAGATGAAGAGGGAGATGAAGAGGAGCCAGCCCTCCTTCCCCGAGATAAAGGTGCTGGTCCGGGGGATCGTGCCGGAGCCCCCGTGGGTTTGCCCCAGCTGCAGTCCCCGTCCCGCAGACATCATGCTGCAGCCTGGAACTCTGTTTACTTTCTGAACTCAGCTGACATCACCTTCTCTCGGCCCTGCAGTCCTTCCCTCCCCTCGCTCTGTCTCTCTCCTCTCTCCCTCAGTTTTCTCTCTCTCTTTCTCTCTCTCTCTCTCTCTCTCTCTCTCTCTCTCTCTCTCACTTCTCTTTGGCTTCAGGTTACAGACCAGCCTCGCAAGGAGTTCCACTTGCAGTGGTCTCCCAAATACTCCCCTCGCTCCGCTCCGAGCACGACGTCACTGCTCATGCATGAGAGCAGGCTTCAGGGCTTTATGCTTAACTCATTATGGTGTCAGTCACACGCACAGGCCTGCACGCACTCACACACAGACACACACACACGTGTAACGACCAGCTCATGCTCTACACTAAGTGCCGGCCAAACTTTTAAAGGTAAACGATGCGGTGATAGAATTGATGACCGCTTCACTTCTTGTTCATGTCTAAAAAATCTCGAGGTCAGTGCCATTCAAGTTGACACCTAGCCAGGCTTTAAAACAGTAGCTCTGGGTCGTCTCAGGAGGCTTCAACAAAACAGAAAGGTGATTGCTGTGAGAACAAAAGCAACACTCTACTCATGAATATTGGCTTTAGTGCAGAGAGAGGTATTTAATGTTAGTCCTCTACAGCCAGGAGACTGTTAGCATAGGAGGGAACCGCTGACCTGACGATATCTGAAGTCTACCAGGGCTTCTAAAGCTCATTAGTTAACACTGTTTTGATTTGATGGTACAAACAACAAAGAGGAACAACATGGTGGCCGAGGGAGCTCAACAGATGCATGCAAATAGAAAAACATGTGCAAGAAATAATCAAGAAAACAACAAGCTGCAAAAAGTCGAAACGCATGCAAATACAGAAATGCCTGCAAATAGCGAAAACAACCCCAGAAATGTTTCAAGTGATGAAGTCTGCTCCTCGTCAGTGGTGAGCTTTGGCAGAGCGTGTGTCGTCAATTTGATGAAGTTGTTTTCTAAATTTGCACCTGTTTTTTTTTTTTTATTTGCATGTGTTTTCTTAATTTGCAGCGCGGTGAGCTCTCTCTCTCCTCCACCGTAAGTATGTGCATGAATATTTCTCTCTTAGACTGAAACAGATTAGCCGCAAATCGACCACAGGAACTTTCCGCCCGGAACTGTAGGAAACTTTGCAGGAACTTCCATTTCCACCACAGGGACCAGGGTCTAAATAAAGTTCTGGATAACACTTCTGTAATACTTCCCGAACAAGTTCCATTTCCAGGGGAAGTACTTTACAAACGTACCACAACCTCCGTTTGGGACTTGAAGAACCTGATTGGTTGAGTACTCCAGCATTTTAGTTCCGCCACCCACCATTTTTTTTTATAAACCTGTAGTTGTGCATACATTTTTCCACAACCTGGTAATCTAGCTGTTTCCCCTACATACTTGATAACATACTAAGAGCATTATTGGTCTTCTCATATATTTTTCAACCATTGAGTGAAAAAATGTTTGCTTCCACCAGTTGGATACTGTACAGAGAAATAGTGTTTAACAGCATAATTAGGATTATTATAGCTTTGGAATGGTCGCTGATGATACTTTAAAAATCAAATGGGGGAGTAAATTATGTTTAGATTTAGATTTCATCGCAAACCTTGCTCTTAAGCTTCAAGACTTTAGAGTAACAACAGAAATATAGCCAGTGAACACCGTTGCTAAGGATGTTTGTTTTTTCATTTATTTATGTTTTTTAAAACCGTTATTTATATGATCTCCTTGATCTGTTTTATTCCAGCTGGATGCAGCGCTGGAATTAATTCTCTTGTTATTTTTTTGTCCACTGGGACTCCAAGCTGCATGCGAGAGCAAAAGGGGAACGCAGATCATACGGCTCCACCCAGGAGAGTCACATATCCCTGCTAGTTCTCTAAAGCAGCAGGGTTTAGACCTAAGAAGAGGCACATGAGCAGTGTTTGGTAGGGACACAGAAAAACAGTGGGATGCAAGAGGGGGAAAGGGAAAAGAAAAGATGGAGGGGGGAGAATATTGCCTGCCTCTCCGCACCTCTATCCTCCTTTCACCACCTCGTTGCTGTTTGTCCAGATGCCTAATAGTTTATTATGTGTAACCCAAAGCTCTCAGGTTAATGTGAACCCTGCTTCAGTATTCTCAGCAGGACGGCAGCTGCGTGTGTCTACTTTTAAACAGAGAAAAAGAATACAACTCTTCGTGTATGTATTTTAAATGGTACACTTGCACTTTGTTTAGCTATTTAGAAACTATACATTCAATTTTGTCAAAACATAAAGGAATATACTTGTGAGTCCTTCAAATCAAAACTGTAAGTCTGATTGTGCAGAACAAAGTCTCTATTTCCTAGAGAGCAGCTAAGTTCCTGGAGCTCCAGAACATGTGTCCACTGGGATTTGATGGAAACCAGTAATGATCACAGTTTTAATTATCATAAATTACTCATACAAATTTATGTAAATTTACACTGTGATTATACTGGAACTAGACTCTATTTATATAACAGTAGCCAGTCTTAACAACCACTTAAAGGGCTATATATTACCAATGAAATCCACACATCGTCATAAAACACTAGGCCACTTGCAGCGACACGCAGTAGACTTCCCCTTCAGTCGTCAAAGTAATTTGGGGTTCGATGTTTTGCCCAAGGACACTTTGGCATACAGACTAGAGTAGCCCGGGATCGAACCACTGACCTTGGCAGATTTATAGGGTTATGTGCTACTTTTAAATTTCTGTCTTTCTTTGTGCAAATTAGTTATATGCACTTTTGACAATAGCTGCTTTCAGACATGCACTGAAAACCAGATGTTCTGCAGAAATTATCCAGAGGGGTGAGAACACAAATGTCTGAATCAGTTGCTGGAACCTTTCTCTTGAGTTTTTATCCAGCCAGCTCCCGGGAGCATATTAATGACACTTCAACTTGGATGGACAAGAAGATTCAAGAGCTTTTTGGTGTCCTGGATGCTGTACCCAGGCGCCACTCCTCACCTCAACGCCCCAGGGATTTCCCTGTTGTTGTGAGTGAGTCTGACCCGTACACTCTCCTGCTGCATTGTTCATATCTTAAAGGAAAAGTCTGGACAATAGGGTCTGGAATTAATTTCTGAAAATGGCTTGGGAGACAAAGAGATGCCTGCTGATACCGTCATACATCATGCTACTGTAATTTTAATTTTCTCATGACCCAAAGATCATGTTCATCCGTGGCTGAATAATAGAGGCGACTCATTTGGCACCACAGTGACTGAGCTTGGTCAAAAAGAATGGGCCCCCTGCCCACAGCACACAGAGTAATCTCATTACAAAGCACATCAAGGAAGTGGTGCAGTGGGGGCAAAAATAAATGACCCAGGAGCCATTACACTTAATGACTGGCAGAGAGAAACCCACTGCTGACTTGCACACTGGTTACAGAAGTTATTTCAGAGTAAGCACACTTCCAAAGTGCATTAGCTGTGTTTGTGTTGTCTTTCAGGTTCCAGGTTCCTTCCAGGGCCAGACCAAATGAAGGTGTCTCACTGTGGAGCCATGTGGCTTAAAGGAAAGACAGAATCTGATCTCGGCATCAAATTCATTCCATTTCCATGGTTACACAGTGGACACAGAGTAAACACGCCCCCCCCCCCCCCCCCCCCCCCCCAACAGTTAATTCGCTCACTCTATCATGGCACGAACTGGCGTCTCCATCAGATGTGGTGGATGGAAAAGAGGCCGCCTGCTCCACAGGTGAGACGAAGGCCTCCTGCGGCTTTCTGAGCGCACAACTGGTGCCAGGAGTAAAGTGCCATGACGACGTGCAGTTTAGTAACTTAATAGTGCCGGGCGGCGTCACACTGTACAGACCACTCTCATTTATATACTGCACTTAAAAGAGAACAGTCCACTTAGGAAGACAACTGGTTTTAATGAAATCTTTAAGGTTAACTACTTACCCCTTCAACAGCCACTGTGTTTATGCGTAATTATCTGCCCCTATAGGAGCAGCTCCTTTTATCTCACCAGTTACTTATCTTTATCACGCATATAAAGAGCCACAGGGAAGGAAAAAGGTTGGGCAAACTATTACACCGACTCAATATTTAAGGGAGAATAATGTCAAATTTGTGTGTTCCCCAATCACTGTATTTCACATTAATGTCACTGCCAATCAGAGTCTGTAAAGTCCCACAAATGGTAATTAGATAAGTTGTAAAAGATCTAAGTAGATTATATAAGGGATCTAGGCTTGGTTTTAGCTCACATGAACCTGGTCTGAGCTTCTATGTTATATTCTGAATTGTCCCTGTCTGGCTTTGATCTACATAAACCTAACGTCAGGTCAAATGCATGTTGCCTCCATGAAACTCTAAATCTGTCCTCCCGAGTCTCCACCCAGAGAAGCTATGCACTGCGAACCCTGGTGTGGAAATGACAAAGGTCTTGGATTTCACATCCTATTAATCCCGCAGCAGAACGGTGTCCATCTGCAGGAGACTGCAACAGCAGGGGACTACATTAAAGAGAAGAGATTATTATAGTACCCTATAGATAGGATGCTGGAGGAACGGTGCACACACACATCGGAGCATATGCACTTGCATGTGTGACCTTGTGAGGGACACACACAGCATGACCTCTTTCATGAGAACCTCCGAACAGGGAACATCCTGTACAGTTCAGGCAGTTTGTAGTTTGACTGTATTATTGGGAATTGGGAGCTTTGAAGTGTAATGGGAATCAGACCATAACTTGATCCTCACCAGAACACGCTTCAACATGAAACGACTTTAATATCAAACAAACACATGTGTGAAATATTATCAGAGATCAGCTTCCCATGTACGCCTGTGATGGAAGAGAACAGTATTACACTTCAATTGGTCAGTTTAGATTTTAAATCCAGTGGTTCGGACCAATGGACCAAAATGCAGTCCAACCAAAAGAGGTCTTGATCTGAAACAAACTGAACTATGATTCAAATAATTTTTGTGCAGTTTGGACTTTTGAACAAATAACAGGAAGTTAAGACGGCATTCAATCCTAAAAGGATAAAAGAAACAGAATTGTTATAGTCTTTGCCTCAGACGAGGCTAAAGCAGAGACTGAATTGACAAAGTGAACCAGTTAATGAATTTTCTCAATTCAAACAAAAACTTTATTCAACAAGGTTAGTGAATTAAATAGAAGAAGTGACAACATGTCGCACACCTGTCTACAAACAATCAATCAAATTAACAAGTGGCTCCCTTGAGAATACATTGGAGAGTTCACCTTCTCTTTCAACACAGAGAGTGAGATTTGCCTCATGTCGTCATCCAGACATGATCATAACTCATGTCCAGCCCATGCTAGTTTATGGGGAAGACTGTAGACTCCAGCTGTGAGGGGGTCTAATGTCGAATGAGCCTCGCCACGACACTGTTAAAGGGGTAAGTACAACTTGACCTGGCTTTAGATGCACTGGACACTCCTCAAGGAATTGCTGACTCAGCTCTAAGACAGAACCGCGCTGGGATGAAAACAAATGTCGCTCTTATAATGGAAACCTCAGAAGGACATGGACGGAAACACCAGGGGGAGAGTGTGGTATGCAGAGGGAAGGAGGAAACTTTCCATCTGCTCTCGGCTCCAGCGGGGACTCAGGAGGTTTCTGACACGAGACGCACGGACCTGCCTCCGCTTTCTGTTGTGGGACAGTTGCATTTCCTTCCCTTATAATTAAGTGACCCTTGTCGTGTCAGTGCCCCTAAGGAAACAGCCACTTGGTCAATGAACCAGACAGCTGTCTCAAGCAGAGAGTCTGTTTTGGTGATCCATGGCAACAAGGTTTCTGTTTTGGACATCATCTTTTTGTTATTATTATTATTCCCTTCCTGTCACCAAGAGAGGAGCACCACAGCTGCACCAGTGTGGTGGAAATAATTTTCTCAGATAGATAAAAAAAAGGAGGTGGGAGAAGTGAGGGGAAGTCAGTGAGGTCACCTTGAGAGACCAAAATTGGAACCAGTGCTTTGAAGCAAAAAAACAGCCACATTAACAGAAACCCCACGTTTTACAGCACGTTACCTCCACAATCCACTCCTCTACCAACTCTGCGTCTGGAGAGCAGCGTCTCCTCCTCTCTGATCTCCCCACGTTTTATTTTTCCTTTCTGTCGGGCACGGCTCCTGAGGAGTCTCCAGACAGCAGCCGGTGCTTTCAACGAGATCTCTCGGACATAAGTGGCATTTTTGAGCGAGGAATGGAACAGCTGACGGGAGGAATTCACAGATTTATACAACAGAGCCACTTAATGAGGCTTAAAGTGGAAAACCAAACAGGAGAGAAATCACGCTCATTGTGCTGGATGTCAGGGCGTGCAGGGCGTAGACATTGGAGTTCCACCTCGCCATTGGATCTGTCCTGTGTATTTATAGTATTATTAATTCTGGATTTAGCTTTATGAGAGGGTTGTTGCTCCGCACCCATGATAATAACACTGGTTGTAGGGTGGTATCCTTTTCTGCCACTCCAAAGGTTAAAGCCTGACGTGAAGCATGCCTCAGCGCAGTCACATGGGAAACGGTCCAGGAGCAAATACATAGAATGTAAAGATTATGTGTTTTATATAAATAATTGTCCACAGTGTTTATTGGCTTTGAAATAACAGATGATATGCGGATGAGGAGTTAGATTTCAAGTGCTGCTATTCCTGACAATTTGTGGTTATGTAACTGAGGTGTCACACATAATATTTTCCATGATAATCATGGTTATGAGAAACTCAGATATACATATCCGACATATATCCAACCATCATGTGGTTTTACTTTCCCTACAAGCTGGGTCCATGTGATCATGTTCCCATTGTCACACTAGTTTACAGACAAAAAGATGATGAGTTTGGTGTAAGACCATATGATGATATATGATCACCTCCCTACTTGTTATACCTTTCCATTGATAAGTCAGTTTAAAGACGACTCTGGGATTGCTACCTCCTTTCTTTGGTCACTGCCCTTTTTTCTGTCTCTCTTTTCTTTTAGCACCCCCACAGCACGAAACAACTTTAAATGTCCTTGAAGGCAAAGTTCTTCAAATTAGAAATATGTGCACAGCGGCCTCTTGTGGTGAAGAGACATCGGTGATTGTTGAGGTTGGCCAATTTTTGGGCTGCGCAGCAAAACAACATAACATATGTCAGAGGCGGTTTTAAGGAACCCAACAACCTCTTGGAAGTTTTGGGACAACTAGTTTGTGGTGCAGGAGGAAAGGATGTGTGCGTTCTATGTAATGTGATAAACAATTTTCCTTTTTAGATATTAGAGAACAAATTTGGATTAAATTTTAATAACAAAGATTTTAAGATTTAATTTTTTTCAAATGAAAAATTGTGTGTAAAGACTCGTTGCAGAGTATTGAGAGAAAATATCTGTTCAGAAATGATTCATGAAAGACTTCTGCCGTGTCACTTCGATTTGATAACACAATTTTCCGTATATGCATCACACAATAGTCTTTGTGATGTATTGTATGGTCCCTTTTCAGAAACAGGCACATCAAGTGACAGGATCTGTTATAGAATTCACATAATGGAGGGGAAAAGACTGTGTGTCCAAATAGGAAGAAGACTCACGTAACATGTTGTCTAGATTTGGGTATGGACAGAGGAACATGTCCTCACCAATGTCAAGGTGTTCTATTCTCATCCTCAATGATGTTGCAGTGCACTCCCTTCTTTGTTGTAAGATGAACGTTATGCATATCAAAGTATGACAGACAGACACGTGAGTGATCGCCTCTGATATGTGTGTGTGTGTGTGTGTGTGCGTGTGTGCGTGTGTGCATGTGGACCTATGAATGAGAACAGAGATAAAGAACAAGTTCACATGCATATTATTTTCACCATTTGACAAAAAATTATATAAAAGCAAAAGCCCTAACCCCTTGCAAAACCAAAACTTTAAAACAAAATATATCATATCTTAGATGAAAACCTGATCCTACGGCTACTTTAAGACATTTGCCAGAAATAGCTCCATGATCTCAAGTAACTGATAAATCCTCCTGATAGCTGAGCGCGTGTTTCTCTACCCTCACAGATCTGTTTCATCAGGCATTGCTCATCCTGATGCCTGAGCAGCTGGAGATAGAGCACACGTCACGGCATATGGAATCAATTTCAGTGTGACTATGGAGACATTAACCTTCAGAAGGAGGATAAATGCATATTGTCACCCTTTCATCGTGTAATGCTTTTTGTCAAATGTTCTTTCAAGAGTAAACGGGCAGATTTGCCACAAGGAGAGCCTCAAAATGATTATAACAGGAGGCATTCAGACTTGAAGACAAGTCAGAGGTGTATGTGGGTGAACTTATTGGTAGAATATTCATAAGTAAGATCAGGTGACAGCTCTTTAAAATTCATTCAGAAATGAATATTCACACAGGAGAAGTCGCAGCACAGTTCAGAAGCGAGAATAAAATGCCCAGAACCCAATTAGGAACAAAAAGCCAAGGCTGGATATCAACACCAGAAAACTGGCGACTGATGGTGATTAAAGAACACAGGAAAAATGTTGTGTCCTTTCATTTAATCGCTGAAAATTTGTGTGAAATCCAAAATCTTTATTTTAAATGAGTGAGAGGAAGGAGCGTATCGTTGCTTATCGCCCGTTGTTGAACCCTGCTCCCTCTAGAGGGAGTCAGAGCATGCAAAGCCCTGAAATGCCTTTCAAACGGAGCAGTGAGATGACTGTAAAGCAGCCTTTGAGGATTTATAAAAAAAAGGCCTGATGTGGAAGAGAAGATGTGTCTTTTTTATCTTTAGCAGCAGCCGAGTCCCAAAAAAACTGAAAAGATCAAGGTGAAAAAAATACCTATATATATATATATATACGGTCACACAGCACATCTCTTTCTAGGATTTCACGTGAAGTGCTTTTGCATCGTTTCCACCTCCATCTGTTATGGAGCATATCGATTAACCATTTCAGCAGTAAAGTGTAATCAAGATGTCCACAGTGAGGATCTCAGTGGGAAGGGAATGTAAGGCACCGGACCGTAACATGGCACTGGGAGTATAATCGCTCTGATGTCATTTTATTATTTATATTCCCACGGTTGGGTGAGGGCTGGCCGTTTGATCAATTCTCCTCTCCCTTCTTTTTATCAGCAACAAGCCACTGCCACAGCCCACCACTTAAATTATTCAATTGGGCCTGCTTTGTTGTTAAGAGCAGTGATCATTCTTGCTTAAAGAGCATAATGTATGTACTGACAGCCAACAGTGATACAAACCTGTCCCGCGGGACACAAATCTATCAGTGGCGAGCGTCTCTCTGCCGCATTAGAGATTCCAGGCACCAGGGGAGCAGAGGAAAGTAAAATACATTCAACATCAAGGCCTATGGAAAAAGGGCTCATTCCACAAGGCTGCGGCCATAAATGATCAGCTTTTGCTCTGTAGCCGACTGTCGGTGAAAGAAAGCCCGATATCAAATGGCCATATAGCCCTGAGCCTCCTCTCTGGGGTTTTAAATGAGGCAATGTTAGCAAAGCTGATTTCAGGCTCTTGCGGACGAGCAGGATGTTGTTATTTATGCGGCACAGTTCAGAGAAATGAGCAAAGATTCAAAAGATAAGAGTAAAGGGATTATTCCTGATTTATTCACGCTGCGCGGGGAACATGAAAAGTTTAGTTTTTTAATCAAGACCAGGCAAAGTCTGTGAATCGAGCTGCTCTTTCCTCACATCCAGCCAACGCCCTGCACTGCATGCTCATTTGGAACGAGAGCCGGAGCTGAGTTCCGACGTTTGCTTTTTATTTGCAGTGGTTGCCTCGAAGTCGTTCCCATGTGGTGTGTTTGTTTAGCCTTCCCCCACCAGGGTCCTGTCAACACAACCGGCCTCATGGGTAGAGAAAGGTCAACATGCCGAGGGGTCACCTCATTGTCCGGGATCGTGGCCTTCCCTCTCCCCTAACACCATTATTACTGCAGCTGAGGAGTCGTAACACGGATATATCACTGGATGAAGAACTCTTAAGCCTGAAACATGCTTCTGCGTTTTCACGGGCCCGTAAGAGCAAAAGAGCCCTTCCGGGTCCCTTGCATGCTTATGTATCCCTCCTTACGTGCTGACGGGTGTCGACCCCCTTTTCTAAAGTTTACGGCAAAGCTCCGCAAGCTCACTCAGCCCGCAAGGCTGTGATTGGTCTGCTCTACATCCCGTCCGGTGTCTAGTTTCCGGTTTCATGCCCCACAATACGCGGAAATCACGGAAGATTTAGAAGAACGAATATGGACCAAACAGAAGAGCACTTGGCAGAAGAGATCCGAAAGTATGACCACTTGTATAACCCGTAACTGACTGGCCGATTTGTCCGCCAGAAATAGGCTATGAGGAGCCGGAGTGGCGATGTAAATAAACAGTCTAATTATAAGAAGTTGCTCTTCAATG
The DNA here is from genome assembly GCF_949316205.1 of Platichthys flesus. Lineage (NCBI taxonomy): Eukaryota > Metazoa > Chordata > Actinopteri > Pleuronectiformes > Pleuronectidae > Platichthys > Platichthys flesus. Next base: position 8,279,843 of record NC_084950.1, on the reverse strand, counting down.
TCCAGCAGCTCCATTTCAATCAATTGTTGTTCGGTTGGAATCGTGAATACACTCTCTGCCATGGTTCACCGTGTGTTTGTAATGGAGAACACGACTGGAAGAAGGTAAATAAACAGTCAACAACGATTGCCACACCCACAAAGAAGGCGTCTCTCAGGTCGTCTTCGACTAAAAGCATTACTCCGCCTAGTGGTCTGGCGCGGAATTGCTTTGTAAGACGCGCAACGGTTGGGGAAGCATGAATGAAAACGAGTCTTGCGCCACAGCGGCGTGAAAAGACGCAGATGCAGTCGCAGAGGCATGTTTCAGGCTTTAGGGGAACGAGGGAAGCATTTTCAGATGCTTCCTTCCAGGTGCAAGATGTGAGGTTTTTTCTGTTAAGTTGCTCTCTAAGGGTCACATCACGGTTTTCTTTCAATTTAATAAAAGAACTTTGTATAAGCCCCCATTTCGGGAACGAATCGATCTGTAATACATGTAAATAACCACTGCCTGAGCCATCACACTGAGAGCTGCTCTGAGCTGCTGACATTCAATATTTTCTTTTGTCGACTAACATCAAGATCGTATTATTTATAACATTGGAGGCTTTGAAGCATCATAGCCAAAGTAATGTACAAAGAACACTGGTGCTTCAGCTTCTAGTCAACCAGCATGTGTTTACAATATGTTGCATATGGCAATATTGTGCAGTACAGGCCTATTAAACGGAAGTAAGCCCCTATATTTAGCCATATGAAACCGTAGCTATCCTATCTTTATTCTTACAATGCACTTTTGGACCTACACAGTAAACCTTCACAACACTGTACCCAACACGAGCAAGGTGCCGAAAGAGCAAAGATCTGCACATTCTGGTCAAATAAATCACTCCGACACACACACATCTTTGTCTGTGCTAAAGTCGACGACTGAATTCCCACGGCTCCCAGGGAAAAGCCGGGGCCATGTGCTGAGGAGGCGAAATGTTTGTCATTAGCGGTTGCTTGATTTGGTTTGAAATCTGGGGAGGGCGGGGAGGAGCCGAGAGGGAAGATACATGTAAACCTCAGCGCTCCTGCCGCACAGATCATTCCAGTTCTTCACGCTGGTTGCCCATTGAACTTGAAGCTGTTAAATGTTTTCGCTGAATTGTTAGAGGAGGACGCTCAACATCCACCTCTAATCTTAACCGTTCGTTTGACCCCCACCCTTTCCACACACACACCTACACCATGTACACACACACACACACACACACACTCAGGCACTGGGGCAGAGCCATTTCACACCGAGCATTTCATCTGCAAAACACACACTAATGCTTTGAATGTCATGACTTTGCTAATAATGATCAGGTTTTCTTAAGCTCTCCATGTAGGCACTTTAAGGGCGAACCTCACCACAAAGCACTGAGCACACTTGAGTCAATAAGCCTGTTAACAGAAAGGAAAGTAAAAAGAATTCAATTCTTGACTTATTTAACTGGGGATTTGGTGTGGCAGGTCAGCGGGTGTAATCCAGGAGATTGGACACTGATTCTTTAATCGAGTGCCGCGACGGTACATCTCTTTCCTTCCCTCCCGGTTTCGCTCTTGTTAGAGGGTCTCCCCTGTGTAGCACAGAATTCCAACCCGCTCCTCGGGTGGTTCAAAACCCCCCCTATTTAATTGATGCTTCACTGAAACCAGATGGAGATGAGGGGTACAGTGCAACAATAAGCCAAGCTTACTGATGTAGCCGCTCCTTCTCCATGGCTGAGAGAATAATGCTGCACTCATTATCAATTACCTCAATTACATCAAAAAGCTAAAAAAGGGTTGAGTCTGCGCATCAGGAAATTGGCAGAGGCAGGCCAATGAAACCGCAGTGAACGTTGGACAGAGGCAGCAGTTTGGTGGCCGTGTGCCATGTTCAAGTCCCGGCAGTGCAGCAGATCCCTCATAGTTACAACAGCTTCGTTTGGATTCTGCATGGGCTGCTTGTTTCTTCTCGCTGCCTCTAAGACCTCGGTTTCTATTAAGATAAAGCTGGCAAGGAGGCTGCTTCGCTGCTCCTTTAAAAACTTTCAAAAAGCGTCATCATGGAAATAGTGAGGTTGGGGATTAAACTGTGCAGCCCCACATTCACCACAAGCAACATCTGCCCGCTAACAAAAGCCAAGAAAGCATAGCGTGCCTGAACTAAAGTCAATTTGATGATATTTAGACACTATTCCAAAGCTTGAGATGGTGCTGAGATAAGTGCTCACAAGATCTAGTCTCCATCGACAGAAGTTAAAAGAAATGCCTTATCTGTGTCTGGAGTACTGAAGCAAAGTTCTTGCATTCTGTGTTTGTGGAGAAGATTGCAATATCCGGTTTCCTTTATTCGATGCAGGTATCGATCGTTAGGTGTCCATACATCCTCACCACTGGAATACTGAATGAAACCATCACCCCTTCTCGTAATCTGCTCCACTCACTTCTTTCTTTCGAATAAACACATCCAGGCACACACATGTGCAAAGAACACACCTTCAGAACATTCAGATAGCTTTATCACTCTCATAAAGCAGGAGACGATGAATTTGTCCCAATAGATCTCCCCCCCGCCCTGTGCCTGAGTCTCTGAGCATGAGTAATTGTCGGGCCCTGTGAAATAATCGTAGCTTTCAACACTAATGGAAGCCCTGCACATTCATTATTCAGTCCAGGAAACAGAGTGCTGCAAAGTGTCAAGGGACCCATGAGTTATTGCTCAGCGTGAGTTCAGAACCTCAGAATACAGGGGGATGTGACACAAAGCCCACCGCACTTTGTCCTCCTCCTCTGTCCCCGTCGCTCCATGTCTCCTCTGTCCATCTGCACGGGGGCAGACAGGCACCACGCGGACAACCCGAGATCGTATCACAGCTGCGGTGATGGGGAGGATACTGTGTCGCTGCGGACAGCATGACAGACGGTCTGGGCTCCCTCGTGTCGCTGCAGCGTTTGACCACGGACAGCGGCGAGTGCTGGAGGCGAAGCTCCCCCCCCCCCGCTTTACAGCCCCCCTGGGACGCCTGGGGGGGGGGATTTACGAGGGAAAGCAGGGGGGAGGAATGCCGCAGGAGGGGGGTGGAGGTGGCGTGCAGGGACTGGCTGACCTGCAGATAGCACATGGCGAGAAAACGGATAGGTTTGATATGTGAACATGCCCACACTTGTGCTCGGAGAACGGGACACCGCTGGCCGTGCCGCTGCAGACTGGGAGCCCTGGTCAGCACAGGGACTCCAGCAAAAGCAACAGACATCAGGGGGAATTCCAGCAATGCACTTAAGCCTTCTTCATTTCCCATGTCTAGACCCTGCAAGTATTAAGTGCTGCTGTTCGGGGCCTTTAAAGTGAAAGTGAAGCCACCACCCCCCAAGGTGAGGACAGACATTTAAAACAGAGTGGAGATAACTCGCCATGCTGATGTAGGCTACTGTAAAGGTTGAGCTTAAGGTGCCCCCACATTTCCAAATCATTGGCGGTTTATTAAGTGACTGCATTTCTGGGAGTGAAATCTGCAAAGTGTTTAAAAGAGCAGATCGAAAACCTCCACATCCACAAAGACCCACTCTGGAAAAACATGCTCAGCCATGCATTGCTACACAAAACCATTACTTGAGATTCTTTGGGAGGACTTCGTGCTGTACCGTCCCTGCCGTCAATCTGCTCTGCGGAATCAGACACAGGCTTTGAATCGAACTCATTATTCTGCTGATGGCAAAAGTAACTCAAAGATATCAACTCTGCAAAGAAGGCTACACAAGCAACATGTCCACGTTAGCTAACGTCACCTAATGTCTGTTTCTGCACGTCATCTGATAAACTAGCAGGGTTATGTGCAGTTCTCTCTTCGAGCCATAAAATAATGTGAATATCAGCAATAAGAAAACAGTGTCAGAGCTGCGGGCGCTAAAAGCCTGCATTAGCCAACCTCAAGTTGAGTGGATGTTATTGAGTATTCCTGTCTTTTCGACTCAGGGATTTAAGCATGCCAGCAAGTTGCTATAACAATGACCCAATTAATTTGATTAGGAAAGAAAGGTTCAGGATACAGTGCGTTGAATGCTAAAGAGTGCGGGGGAATGCTAATGAGGAATCGTTTAATGAGGCAGAAATGTATAAAGGAGTTTTGTGTGCATGCGTGTTCCGTTTGGATGAACAAAAACCTTGGACGAGGATTAAACCAGTGGGAGTTGACTTTATTGCGCCCCAGGTAGAGAACGTGAACAGCGGAAACAATAACTGTTGGCTTCTTGAATACAGAACAAGCGCGTGATGTACTAAATACAGGGAAAAGGCATTAGTGACAACGACTTTATGATATCTGCTCTTTACGATGGGGAAATATGGTTTCAAAAATAATAAAATACAATTATTGTTATTTCTGCATTCAAATGCACTCAATGTAGTTTATTTCAAATATCTCTGAAACAAATGTGCAGTGCACTCTTAGGGAGGGTCACATTTTTATTTGGGCTCTTTTCTCCATAAAACTGAGAAGATAAGAACAACTGTAATCATTATTTTGAAGGGTATTAACACCCATATCAGGGTGTAAACATAATTTAAGATATTCCTCATTTGTTGGAGCAAAATGTACTAAAGTAATGTAGCTGCAGTGGTTTCTATCCCGTGACTGTCTGAGCCTATAACTCCTCTGCCATTAGGCCTTAATGCAGCTATTTCGCCCCTGGAGCCTTTTGCCGTCAGTCTGGTTGAACACATGACCAGCTGGATTGATGTCAGTTGACTGACTCAGGCAGGAACATCCTGAACTATTTGGGATAAATGGCTTCCTTGTGTGTTTAATTTGGATCATGCAGTCCCATGTCCACTCTGACGGATGTGAACTGTCCCCCAAGCTGAAAGTCACGTCCCGAGTGCAATGTGCTGAAGTGCAGAGCCGAAACGATAGAGAGGACACACGTGCTGCTTCCTCCTATCTGGGACCCATGCTGATCTCATGTGGGTGTTACAGTGGAGATAGAGGAGAATTAACACAAATGTTGGCAAACTGAGTTCAAGCTGGTTTTTCCACCCACTCCTTCCCTCCCTGGCTCCTCACACATATTCCCCATGGTGCACGACCACGAAAAATAACTTGTTTTAAAATGTCGGCATTATTTCCAAAGTATTTCAGCCCTGGGTATCAATTATAATAATGGCCTTCTTTGCCAATACCACACACACGCACTCACACACACACACACACACACACTCTGACACACACACACACACACACACACACACACACACACACACAAACACACACACGCACGTCTCTCTATATTTATGAGGACGCTCATTGACATAATGCATTCCCCAGCCCCTTACCCTTAACAATCATAACTAAATGCCAAACCCTTAACCTAAGAGGCGCTGGACTAGTGGCAGAAACTTGGACTATGGGCAGAGAAGGTCTCTGGTTCGTCTCTGGTTCAACTCCACGGAGAGACAACAAAAAGACGAACTTGGATTGATCTGTCCAAAAATCCAAGAGGATTCTCCCAACCCTGTCTAGTGCCCCTGAGCAAGGCACCTTACTCCCCCAACATCTGCTCCCCATGCATGGTTGCTCACTGCTCTGTGTGTCCTGAACCAGACGGGTAAAAAGCAGAGGTTAAATTTCCCTATCTGCATGAGTGTGCTTGCGCATCACTGTGCATGTGTTTAGGACAAATAAATGTATCGTAATCTTAATCTAATTCTAACCCATAATTCTCAAACAGCAAAGTGAATTTATGAGGACCAGCCAAAATGTCTTCACAATGATGGTATTGAACCAAAATTGGCCATCATAACTACAGATACACACACACACACACACGGTGCGGTGCACTTGCTCCACTCTTCTCTGCACCCTCCTTCCTATGATCCGCCCACCATCTCGGGACCGGAGTCACGTGTCTCACCGCCTAGTCGCTCTCTCTCTCCCTCTCTGCGAAGCGTCGCTCCACCACAAATCAAACTCCCCCAGCGAGCGAGCGAGCGAGTGAGCGGCGGACACTAGAGGAAGGGATGCGGAGACGCGGAGGGGTGCGCACGGTACAGACAGACCCCACCACGCCACCCGAGCCGCAATGGATCAGTAGAGGTTGTCCGCGGCGAGAGGAGAATGCTCCCTCTGTTTCCCGCAGAGGAAGAAGCCGACGAGACGTGAACGGGACGGGGGATGAGAGTCACACTGTGCCGGAGCTCCTCTTCGTCTCGTGGTCTCAAACAGTCCGCCTGTGAGTCGGGGGTGTACGGGACGACCAGGTCCACTGTGGATTGAGAGGAAACTTTGTTTTATTCAGAACCTGCCGGAGCCCCGTGGGTGAAGGTGGTCCTCGCCATGAGGGTCGTTTCGGCAAACTTGTTCGCCCTGCTCCTCCTGTGCGCCCTGGCAAGTGTGTTCTACGTGTGGAGCCCACTGGAGACGGGCTTGGAGCGGCACAAGCGGAGGCTGTCAGCCCCGGGTGGAGGGGCTTTCCACCAGGGTCTCCCGGCGGACCTCTCCGCTAAAACTTTCCGGGCTTTGCTTGCTGTCCCGGCGGCACAAAGACCGCACTTGGGGGGCAGACTCGAGTCTCCCAACCTCACCCATCAAACCGTCTCCGCAGGAAGTCGAGATTACCATATGAATGGGGATAACAAGAGGTCAACGCGGAGGGAGGGCCCGGTCAAGTCAGGCGCCCCGGTGGAGGATGGGGTATTTTGGGGCGAATGGCTGGAGGATCTCCGCCATGAGGGCTTCACGGAGGACTATGCTCGGGGCTGGCGAGAGAGAGCCAGGACGCACCGGGTAGTGAAGCTGGAGCCGGGCTGCGGCAGGAGATCCAACCAGCTCGCCACTTTCGCGGACGGGACCAAAGCGTGTGTGCGCTACGGGATAAACGCGGATCAGGTGCAAGGGGAAACTTTGACTTATTACCTCGCCAGTTTGCTGGGCATCACCAACCTGCCTCCCCTGGTACTGTCCCAGCTGAGCGGGGACAGCGAGCAGTGGGCGGCGGTGAGGACGCGGGTGGACGCCCTGCAGTGGAGTGACCGGGCCGTGGTGTCTCTGACCGAGTGGGTCTCCAACCTCACCGGGGTGGTCACACCTGCGCCGCTCCGGCAGGAGAGCAGCGGGCTGCACCCCGTGCTGGAGCAGTTGGGGAACAAGACGACGGCGGAGCTGCTGGAGCTGATGCAGTGGAGCGACCTGATCCTGTTCGACTACCTGACGGCCAACTTCGACCGACTGGTGAGCAATCTGTTCAGCCTGCAGTGGGACTCGCGCGTCATGGAGCGGGACACCAACAACCTGCTGAAGACGCCGCGCGGTGACCTTGTGTTCATCGACAACGAGGCCGGACTCGTGCACGGCTTTCGGGTGTTGAACATGTGGGAGAAGTACCACAGCACGGTGCTGAGCTCCGTGTGCGTGTTCAGGAGAAGGACCACGGAGCGCGTGGCGGAGCTGCACAGGCGCAGAGACTCCAGGAAAAGGCTGCTGGAGCTCTACAGAGACAGCGAGCCTTTGTCTGTGGAATTAGGATTTCTCTCGGACGAGCACGCCGGTGTTCTCCAGGACAGGATAGACAGATTACACAAACACATTTTGCATTGCAGAGGCAAGTACAGCCAGCTGTGAGCATCCAGCGCGCACAGGCGAGGGGATCCTGTGTTTGTTTTTTTGCCTGCACAGGATAATGAGTTTTTGCAAACGCCACTGGCACACCTGTGCTAAACCGATGCGCATCCCACAAACTGTCTCGAACATCCAGCTGAACTACCTCCTGTGAATAGAATGTGTTGCCTACTTTCTGAATAATTAACGTAAACACACGTTATAAGCTCCCTGCACAGGTTTTCACTGTATGCCTCACAGAGAGGAATGATTTAGGCCATTCTCCCTCATCTAACGTCACCCCACCGAGGCTCACCTGGATAGGAAATCGATGTAAAGATAAATTTGTGATTATAGGGTGTCATAACGCAGCCCTTCATGTGTGTGTGTGTGTTTGGATTCTTGCCTTGTGTTTAGAAATCCTAATGGAAAAACTCCTAAGCCTTAACACAAGTTGACTCTTGAATACTGTATTACTGTTGACGTCTGGCTCACTTTTTTTATAGGAAGTCTTTTGCACAGTTCCTTGTACCTGCACTCTGGTAGTTTGGATATTGCATTTTCAGCCTTAAAGTCACAAATGTCCATTGTACATGTTGTAAGTAAGTTGTAAATATCTTCTGCCAACTCTGTTTTGGATATTTGAAGCTCCACTAATTTAATCGTGCATTGTAACATTCCAAAATCTCTTGTCCTTTTTTTGATAAATACACTGTAATTTAATTTAACTATTGTCTGTGTCATATTTAGTCTGTGCCAAGCTGCTTTGTGAGAGTGTATCACATATATCTAATAACTAGTGTGTGTGGAGAGGTGGTGTTTTTGATTCCAGCCCCCATACTGGCCCATTACAGTGCTCTCATTGTGCTGTAGACGTGTCTTGTACTGGCACGCTGTTCCCAAGGAGCCGTTCTGTCAGCCACAGGCGCACTACCACAGGAATCTCTAATCCCCTTTTATAATCTCACCCAGAATGATGAACTGAAGGAGACAAGTGACATCATTTGACATCCTCTGAAAAGGGCTTTTACTGTTCCATCGCTAAACCAAAAGACAGTTTTGCAGGATATGTGTCATGCCAGAACTGTAAACAGTCAATCTACAGCCAAGGCGTGGATGGATGGCTTATTGGCTCAATCTGTTCACATGAAAAGTAAGAAAAACTCCCACAGTGCATTGGAGCCTGTGCTGCTGAGAGGCCAAACCTGCAATTAATAAGCGCTGGCGCCCCAGGGGACAGTCCTGTTTACATTTCTTTCTGAGAGGTAGAATCTGTTATCAGGAAAGATTTAAAGGAAAAGTACAGGTACGGTGCATGAAGGTCACATGTATGATTTTGCTTTTTAGTGTTGAACTTTAAATCCATCTTCAATTTGACCCTTTTGGAAGCAGCTCTTCCTTATTAGTTGCACCACAGGACCAACTCTGTGTCTCATTTCTGGTTCCTGCACATCAGAGGGAAAGTCAATGATCAAACTGAGGTTTAATTCTTTCCAGCCTTTCCCTATACTGCAACTCATCTGGTTTCTTTTACAACCTTTATATAGAGAGAGCAAGAGAGAGAGAGAGTGAACTCCAGGGCACACCACTTCTGTTTGTACAGCTCCAGGGAGAAGGATGAGGGGATGGATCCATCTTGTCCACATAGTGACTTGATTTGTGCTCTTGCTTCATTCAATGGATTACGACATGCAAGTCAGAGATTTGTGGTTCTCCCGCTCATTCACTATAGTTGCAGAGGAGCAGCAGATCAGGCTTAAGCAGGTGTAACTGGAGGCTTTTTCCAGACTGCTGCAGCTGTAACAGGGACTTGGGGATCAATATGTGCACTGACAGTTGTATGGGGAAAAGCAGGTCATGTTAATACGCTGGTCGTTGGGTGTCGGGTTAACATGTGGACATGTGTGTGTCGTGACGGCTGCAAAGACTGCACTTGCACAGCTGGACCCGGTGCACGTCTGCTAATGCCAAACACTCTGAAGAGATTTATGACAGGCTGCAGACACCAGGGATTAAACACAACGCTAAACCGAGGAATGCATGTCTAAACCAGACCCACAACCTTTACTCCTTTCCTGCCACGCACAATCTCCTTTCCCCTGCATTCACCCGCATCGTGCTCTTCCTGTCTCACATCTGTCTTCACTGTTAACACGACACTGTCAACTTCATTTGTTCACTAAACGAAAAATGGAACTTTCATTTTCCTAATGAGTTATTTTTGTGGGTTTCTTAGCACAAGAAAGCCATTTTTTAACCAGTGACCATGCCAGCTGCAATCACACTAATGGTGAATTTCAAAGAGGTTGTTGAATCACCCTTTTTAACTGTTTGCATATGTTCCCCCCTTACTCATCGGGGAGGCCTGGCTTCTTTCAGATCTCCGCAAAAATTCCCAAGTCTCCTTTTTTCCCCACCCTGAGGCAGCCAAGACACATATTATACCTTTGTGACACAGTCTAATGAAGTGGACTCGTGGCACTTGTGCAGTGGGTTATTATGCATTAAGGAAAATGCCGGTTAGCTTTGCCCGCATGCATGCCAGGGCTCTGTGGTTTCCCCCAGATGTGCTTGTTTTATGCGTCCAATAGACAGAATCACAGGCTCAGACAGTCATACAGCCAGGGGCCCCGCAGCAGGTCCCGGCACAGACCCCAGGTTCTCGAGCCGATCTTCTTCTTCTTCTGTGCACATTGCAAACATTCCAGAGGAGCTGAGGGAGGATCATCTCCATGGACACGCAGACGCACACAGACACGTCTCAGGCAGGCGAGTGTAAGGAGTCCCAGCTGTGCACATAAACCTTTGAATAAGTTGGCGAAGCTCCTACTTTGAGATATTTCAAAATTCCAATAAAGTTGGGATTAGCAGTAGGTTGTATTAAAAGAAAGCTGCTCATGCTGATGAGAATTGAAGAACTTGACGCTTATTATTGTAGTTTTCCTGCTGAGACTTTGATGAAAAATCACAATACAGGCGAGAGAAAGAAGCAACAGAAAGACAAACTGGTTTTGAAGGTATTTCTTGGCCACGGTAACTTTTTTAAGTCTCTGCTGGTTGCCTGGCAGCCTCAAGGCGATGACAGCTACTGACCAAGAAACAGTCCAGCACACAAACCTCCTAAAACTGTCTCCTGTTAATTAGTGAGCTGCAGAGTGAGTGCTCCGAGGTGGATTTTGTGGCGTTCAAAAAAGAGCCCAGCTATCTTTACGCAAGGCTTAGCTCGAGGCTGCTGACATCCCTCTGCGGACAGGCATGAGAGAGGAATCAATCTTCTCATATAATGAACGACAGAAGCAAATGGGCTTTTCCCCCGTCTTATTCCTCTTAATATGTAAATCCTTAAATGAAACAAAATGTCCAAATATCTTCAATTAAAATTGCTTAAAATGTAGTAAAGAACCTGACAGTTGCTTAAACACACCGGGTATAAAAGACTCTGTGTTTTTGACCAAACATCAGGAAACTGACTGAAATTGTTCCCTTCTCCCAGTGGACCTGCCACGTGTGAGTGGATGGACATAAGTGGCATTCTTTCAGAGCAGGAACTTCCTGTGCACGACTGAATGATTTCATTACGAACCACAGCACATACTAAGGGGGGGAGAGTCACTTAGTCACAGCTGAGTGGATACGGGCCATGAAGGGTAAACCGGGGGGCTTGGGCAACAACTGGAGGGTCTCTGGTGGTGGTAAGGGCTGAGCATCCAGTCTGTGGTGTGCCTGCAGAGCTGGCACAAAGCCTGGCTTTGTCCAAACTACGGCTCCAAGCATAAGGTCAGGGCCTCTTGGGAATTCTTTCTCAAGACAAAGTAGAAGGTAATGAGTAACTTGAGGGGGTCTGCCCATTCCTCAAATAATAACGAGAGGAAAAACTGTTAAGTGTGGTGACCTCCCCTGTTTTCAGCCCAGCATGTTGTGTCCAAATCTAATCAGGCCAAAGATAAAGACGCCCTGTCTATTTCTCTGTCTTTACAAATAACGTCGATGTTAGATGCTGTATTTTTAGTTTAGACCATCCATAGGCTTGAGTTTTTGATTTGTGGTATGTAGCTACGTGTCATCACAGGCTGCAAGTTTAACAAGTCTTTGCACCTGGAAACATCACGAGGGACCTCCAGCTCGGTTTATTTCTCCCTAATGGATGTAGTTGTAAGTCGTGATTGCACACAACTGTTTGATAAATGGGAGTTAATAAAAATGTAAAGAGGGAGAGAAAAAGGTTAAAAAGAGAAGGTGACGTAGGGGAGGGGGGGGGTTATGTGTCAGTCTTTCTCTGTGTGTGAGACCATGTAAAACTAAAAGAGATTTCTGCTTTCTTCCACACCAGGTTGCCATAAATTCTGATAGTTAATGTCCTCAGTCAAAAAACTTCCAACCTTGGGTTGGGAATTGCTTTTGCTTCAGTCACATGGGAACCGAGTAATACATCTGTCCAGATGTTGTCCTCTCTCTCTCACGGTCGCCACGCTCGCAGATTACAGAGGAGATTACATCCATCATGTCCCTTTTCATCACAAAAGGCTGTTGCTGCTGTTGTTCGAGATTATTTTTCAATCTCTAATGACATGTCAGATTTTGATGGAGGCTGTGTTGACAGAAACACACAGGATAGCAGTCATCTAATGTTTTAGTGTTCCTCATTATACCTCTTAATGGTATTATTAGATATGGAGCAAGAATACAGCCGACAGTATGTATACAGGCAGACGGTGATCTGCATATAATCCATTAAACTGTTTCTGAAACAAGAACTGTGTAACCTCAGTTTGGGTTCCCTCTATGTTCCCTTAATACGATTTGCGTCATGCCAGTCAACGCATACATACAAAAATAAATCCTGATTAATTTCACCACTTAATTCCATCCTATTTGTTATGCTTCGTCCCTCAAGCTCTGTCTCCAAAAGCGTCACACCATAGCCTGCAGAAATTCATAAGCCTCATTTGGTTTCATGTAAAACATTTGCATTTTATTGCATAAAGAGAATGGGTATGCAGCGGCATTTCAGAATGTAAACGGTATATGTGCCGTGACACTAGGAATAAATCTTCTGTGTAATGACGGCTTTCCACACACTAACGGGACATTTAGATGAAAGTTTACAGTCAGTCCTGCTTGAGGAAAAGTTTGAGAAAGAGTTAAAGATTATTCTTTTCACCACTGCAGCACATGTCCTCAAAAGTCTTGTTTTGTGTCTTTGATCTAGGAATACCCAGGCGTGACATTACCTGCCTTGTCCGAACCTTGTTGTGTTCGAATGTTTTTTCCCTAGCGTTGCACCTCGCGTTACATTGACCGAGAGGTTGCACTCGGTCAATGAAGGATTTTGATTTTGCTCTGGCTGATGCTTATTGACTTCTCCGTACAGCCTGTGGACGTGTATCTCGTACATACTGTTTCATTACTATGCATCCGAGTTCATCCATTCTGAAATGGTATGCTTATGGAAATGACTCTTCTGCCTCAAAGAAGGACTGATCGCATTCAGAGGGAGATAATCTATTACTTCTCTGTTGAACGCGTTCTTTCTCACGGCCTCCTGCACCGAAACAGAGACTGTGGTCGTAATTAAGATGTTTCTATGCCAATGTTTCGAGGGGGAAATCTGAATGTGAATCCCCGATGCCAGACAGACGGACATATGGTTATGTGCGCACAGCAACGACGAGAGGACGAGTTTTCAAATTCTGAAAAAAGGTGAGGAAATGCTGCACCACTGCAAAGCGCTTATAAAACCCTCCGTCTACTCATCAGCACAAAAGTGTCTGTTCATTTTCTGCTCTCTCGCTCATCAGTGGATTTTCTTTTGCCTTGTGTGTGTGCGGTGACTGTGTCATACGAGCTGTGTCCTCTCCATGCTTGAAGTGCAGAGAGAATCAATACACAGAAGGGCAAGGGGGGGACGTGTGATACTTGATGACAAAACACCCACTACCTGCTGAAACAGCACATTCCTTCCTGCCGGCTGACCACTTGTTTTTTGAACGTTCGTGCCGGCTGGAGGCTGAGCCGTGTCGGAGTCCTGCGCCGAGTTGCTCGCGGTGTAGTTGTTTTGAATTATGGCACTCAATGATTGCGCCGGTGCTCGGTAATTGTGTCATTTCTATGTAAATTACACTCTTTGCCACCATAGTAAGCTGTTGTACCACACAAATGCGCTGGCTTGCCTCGTTCCGTAATGGTCCACTGCTACACTGATATGATTAAAGCTAACTGTGAGAGAATGTCACGACAGCCAATCAGTTAAGTAGATGAGTCGACTGGAGTGCACAGAGGAGGACGTTTAGCAGCAATGAAGACAGGCATAAGAGGGAGGAAGTCATTTTGGGTTGCGTCCAGGCGCCGGCCTCTCTTTGTCGAAGGGGAAGTGCTCGCTAGAGACAAACATTAGGGGGGGGCTTTATGGCTGACTCAGCTGTATAAATGTGATTTGAACAACATTGGAAATGCCTTAGTGAAGGTGAGAGGGGAGTGCCTATTAGAATGGGCCAATGTTTATACATTGAGCTGATATTATATACAATAATCTAATACAAGCTTGTGTAATTTCATGCCTAGTCTACTTTTCATAAACCTAGACCTTGTTGCAAATCTTGGCAGCACTGCATGCTGGGTAATCTCAGCTCCCACCAACATTGTTCTCTTTTTATGTGCTTGAAAACAATATCGCTGGACGGCATCTATTCACAGGGGAAACTCTCTTTTAAAAAAAAAAAGTTACATCTTTTTTTTCACAGGCTCAAGAGCATATTAATAGAGTAACATTGAAAGAGGTGTTTTTAACAATGTACCCCCATAATGCACCTCAGTTTCACCTCGACAGTTTCTCGCTGGAGATAATTAAATAAGAGCAGCAGGTAGCGCAGACAGTGGACTGTAGGTGACTGGAGAGCAACTTTGAGTAGAAATGAATGGGGGGGGGGGGGGGCATCTTTCCACTTCTGCAGTCTTCTATGATAGAAGTCATCATCTAACATCCTCCCCAGGTCAACTGAACGGCTGTCAGTGGCAGGGCTACTATGGAAAACTGTCCTTGAATAAACTGGAAGTAAAAAATTGACAAAACAATACTTCAGAGGTACTAAAAATACAAACATATATAGTGTTTCCGTGGTATTCTATAAGGTACTTTTAATTATATATTATTATGCACACTTAAAAGACATTCCTCTCCTTCCACACCTGTAGCCTGCCTCATCTCAAATAACAAGTCTAAGACATCCAGGCCTCCCACGCCAGCAGCCACAGCAATTACACTGTACTCTGACATGACTGCAGGGTGAGGCTCGGTGTCGAGCACTTCATGACACCCTCACGTTACCCGAACCAAAGGGGAAAACAATAGCGGGTGTAGCGGTTCACTTCCCACCAGATTGAGAGGCAATTCAAGAAGCAAAAGCTCGATAAGGTTCTAACCTTACACTTTATACAACACACATCCTGGAGCAATGGGACTGCAATGCTGAAAGTGGAAGGTTTCAGTATCCTCTTGCTAAAAAAAGGAAAGGGCGGGGATGCAGGAAATTTCCGAGGAGCCGTATCATCTTGTGAATCAGCAAGGTTGGCTTCAACACAACAAGGCTTTGATTTAGTGATGTGACTCCTGTCCTTGTTTCAGTTTTATCACTCCCGTGTCTTCTTTTTCTTTGCTCTGAGCCTTTTCCCTTAATTCCTCTTCTTCTTTCTCGTTCTGCTCCTTCTCATCTATTTGGCCTGTGCAAATATTGCCATTGTGAGATCCTGCGGGCACTGATTGATTGTGGGAGGGGGGGGGGGGGTGTCAAATCATCTGGGCCGGTAACAAAGACATCTTCCACAAAATCAATGCCATTAAAACAGAAACTAAATCTTTTAAGGGATCCCACTATCCTTTGTAATATAGCACTGTCTACCACAGGCGAATAGCTAGTATCCCCCCCCCCAACCCCACCCGACCCCCCAACCCCCCACACACACTCCTTCGATTTTTTGAACCCTCCCATTTGTTCTATATCATTTATCCTTTAAAAGAGAAAAGAGGGGTTTTATCGGAAGCTTGGGGTTCGACATTTATCACTTTGATCAGCTCGTTTATATGAGTCAATTTTAATGGCAGAATTTGTAGCCTCCAATCAGGTAATGGAACAGCTATAGAGATTGGCCCTGAGATGCACCAGGACAGAAAACAGACATCTCCAGCAAAGGGCAAAGAGAGTGCAACAGAGAGATATATTCATCTGTGTGTGACGTTTATGTTCCTCCTGCGGTTGCTTGACATGTGGGCGACACAGGGAGCGATAGAGTGCTCAGCTCCACTCTCATGTAGAAGAAGACGCATTCTGAGATGATTAGTTATTATCAGCTCTGACCGTCGAATACGTTTCTTCCCCTTTTGGCGTTTATCCAATCACAGCACGTTGAGGTGCTTTGCATTGGTTTTAAGTAAGGTAGAGTATTTTTCTAATTTTCTAAATCGTACACAAGATGCAACTTTTTCAAAGACTGGCGTGGGATGTGGATAAACCAGGGGGAGCATTGAGTTGAACTCAGTGGAATTCATGTGATTAATTTAGGGGAAATAAACAAACAAGACTTTACGGCTGGTATCAAGCTGTCCTGACTCATTTCCTTAATCCCCACAAAATTAAACTTGGCTCCTCTTGTATCTGTGGCTTTCCAAAAATATTGTTGATAAAAATTGTGTTGCGTTAGGGGGGCATGAACTTTTTTTTGGGCTGCGTTTTAACTGATTAAGAAAAACTTTGAAGATGAATCAACTTCAACATGGCTGAACAATCCAAGACTGCACCAAAATGTGCACAGTCGTATATATCAACCCACATGTGTGACTTTTTAAAGTAAGATTATTCCCTCAAAACGAAATGATCAAAAAACGCCTTATGTTGCAATGTTAAAAAAGTGAAAAAAAAAAAGAAGGTGATGGATCTCTGCATGAATCGACCCAAAAAGACCTATACGATATTTCGAGGCCCCATCCTTTCCTAATGAAAGTCATTGTTTCATTAAACTCATGGATATATAGTAAGTAGACAACATATAGCAGGAGCCTAAAAGAGAGAACCAAGGACGCACACTTGGTGCACAGCTTCAAACAAACCTCTTCTCTCACTGAGAGACCAAGCAAGTGGAGTGCATGTGTAGTGACTGCACCGGGACAGGGACAAGCAGATGGGTGACTTTGAGTGTGCCGGCTCAAAGAATGCGAGCTTGCTGTGCAGGAACAGCGGAGTCAGGCTGGGCCACGACCCCGGCCATGTTCTGTTTTCATAACCTTCTGCCTTTTCAAAAAACACCGCTCTCCTCCCCAGCCCTGAACCCTCTGCCATTTCTCTCCGTCTGAAGCTGCCACTGGACACGCAAGCCAGTATAACACGCTCATGTTCCCGTCTCGTAAAAAAAAACCTAAAAGGTGTGTGTGGGTACACGCACGCCGTCAGTAGCCTTGTGTTTCATGCTTCTCCCGTGGTTCAAAGGCGTATTACCCACACCTAAGATAGTTGAGCACCAGAACTAATCCATCAGTCTCGTTGGCTGTCGACATGTTGCCCTCCATAAGTACGCCTGAGAACCCCCCACCCCCCCCCCCCCTTTCTGCTCTGAGCCATGCCTGTGCCTCATCACCCGTCCCAGGTGTTCCCATAACTCATCGGGGGCCTCAAATCCCACGTGGACATTCCTGAACTTCAGAGGCACATCGGCAGATGAGAGCCTGGATTTATGGCTCGCTGATGGACAGCGAAGGGGGGGGGGGGTGGGGGGGGGCAGCGGAGAGGGGGGCGGGCGATAGGGTCCACTTCAAAGTGGAGGAAGCGTTTGTTGTTGTTCCCTCCTGCGCTCGCGGATGCACACATAAGCACGGCTCTCTCTTCCCCTCTGTGCCTCTGACAGCTGGACTGCTCAGTCGCTGGCTTACACACAGTCACGCAAACAGTTCATTTAGCTTTCATCTCGTTTTTTGTTGCTACGTGACCAGACATCGGTCGCGTTTTTACAAGTTGGTCTCTCACGCTCCAGCTCATCGACGACATGAGGGACCATTACGGACACAATTTATTTTTTTCCTTTTTCATTATATCAAAGGTGACCCTTCAAAGATTGCCTCCAAGCTTTCTATTATTACACCTGCATTAAATATTCGACTTGCTCTTAAATGCCACTTCCTGCCGCACTGTTATAATTTATTTGCATGACTTTGCCTATAACATTATAGGTCTCAGGCAAGTGTGAGTGGATGTGTGCATGTGTGCATCTATGTGTATTTGTATGTGTCAGAGTGTTTGTGTTTTGGTTAGGAATGGCCTCCGACGTTTCCCATCCAGCTTGTGTTACGTTGCCGTGTGTGTCTGTGTGAGGTTGATGGATGTGTGTAGTGGTGGCGTTCCTTTAAGCCGGATGTGTAATGAACCCAGCTTTGGCTCTGTAACTTTGGGGGTGATTGATTACAAACACAGACCATTTAACATGCAAGGGTGCTGGCCCTTAACAATGCAACAAAGTAGTGCAGATGAGATCGCACATGAAACATGAGACACCCTGCTTTTGTCCACAGTGAGCTGCTTATTAAATTAGAGCCAGGCTGTTATCAAGCTTTACCTCAGCCCTCGAGGGTAATCATCCAAAACGAGAAAAAAGCTGCGTGCTGAATGATACAGGATTTTCTCTTTGGTACTGTAGAGTGAGAAATGTACAACTTGTGTTACTGTTATAACACCGACTAACATTTTCCTCTTTGAGTTTCCCGACTCCTTGTTGGGGCCGGAAAGCTGATGTAACCTGTCGCTGTTATTCTCAGTAACCAGGGCAATCAATGCTCCGCTCCTACGGGTACTTAATCATTCCACTGTTGTTCACTCTGCCCTTTCTTGTGGTCGGGCCCACCGACTCAAACCAGCCAGGAAATACTAAAAAGCACAATCTGCGTCTTTAATGTCAGCTGCAGAAATGCACTGATCTACAGGGAGGTGATATGATAATGAGTCATCCTTCATCCTAAATGATATGTATACATTTTACATATACATTTTTGCCCATCAGTTTACATCAAATATCAGATTTTTTTTTAAATCTAATACTGAACTATATGAAATCTACAACAAAAGTATTAATTATTTGATGTTGTTCATAATTGGGTTTGTGCATCCTGTTTGGTTCTATTATCTATATCTGTCTAGAACTTGATAGGAACTAAATTGATTTGAAAGCAAGACAGCACACAACTGCATCATAAAACCCTACAACTCATGGAGACTTCACTAAACAAAAGCTTCTTTGAGTGGATAGGTAAATATAATTAAGAGCTCTCTTCATCCTCTCAGGTCTCTAGGAAAAGAAGGAACCAGATTATCTGGTCTGATGACCCAAACATTGAACCCTTTGGGCAAAACTCCAAACAGTGCACGTGGTGAACATGAGGCTCTGCTCATCACCTGGCTAATATCATACGGTGAAACATGGGGGGTGGCAGCATCTTGCTATTAAGGGTCATGCTCAGCAGCAGGGACAGGGTGACTGGATTGGTGGAAAGAAAGGATGAATGCAGCCGTCCTTGAAGAAAAGCTGCTCCATAGCGCACAATAATAACCCCAAAAATAGTTTAGAAGAAGCTTTGGGACATGTAAAACCCCATGGAACTTCTGTGAGCAAATCTGATGATGAAAGCACAGACACATCCCTTTCAATCTGAGGGAGCTTCAGAGAATCTGCCAAAATCCAGCTGTGCAATGCTTCATCTCTCATTTATTATGAATTTAAGCCCTGGAAAATAATATGTTACTGGTCCTCTGCCACTGAAACAGCAGATCAACACCCAACTATATGGCATATTCATGTTTTGTGTGAGCACGAGAGAGAAAAAGTGGCAGAGAGCACTGGTTGGAATCTGTTGGTTGGTTGCGAGCTAATTTGCTGAGGTAAGAATTAAAGGCTGGGCCTATAAGAAGTGTTTTCGAAAAGGATGACATCAGCGCGGGTGCAGGCGAGGAGGCCTGAGGAGGCGGAAGAAGAGTTATCTCCTCTTGGTTTAGCGGGGGATGAGTCAGGATGAGAGTGCACTGCCTCATCGACAAGCTCAGGCTGGTAAAGACAGGTCTTTAACTAGTCAGTCAGTCTTACTCTGCAGTTTTCTAACATAAAAAGTGATTCCAAAGCACAGGAATTAGACTCATTTAAAGAAAAGACAGGTGAGCGATGGAAGAAAGATGAACAGTGTTGAACTTGAGAGTGCAACAACAGACCAACAAGCACTGTTCACACTTCAGTGAGTAATAAAGTGCAACAGTGCTGATTGGTGCACATCTGCTTCAGCAATGGATATTGACATGTAGCTGCTCCCTAAAAGTGTTGCTGTGCTGTGTGACTGTATGGAATCATTAGCATTGATGACTCTTTAGCCCCAATGGGATGGAAATGTGCACTAATGGCTTGATTGCATAAACTGATAGTGGTGGGTGTGTCACCAGGAGAAGAAAAGAAAACAGGAAGAAGAGGACATGAGGAGACGAGGGGTGTGACAGACGGATGAGAAGCGAACAGAGCTACTGGAGAAGGGAGTCTCAGAAAGACAGAGCAGAAACACAGTTAAACCAGTATGACACGGTTCAAATTTGTCACAGTTCACACAATAGGAGCAGCAGCCATGAGACCATGTTGGTCAGTTTCCAAAATAGAACGCAGCATTAGCAGCATGTGATCTCGTATCTGACTGCTTCATCAATGTCAAGGCTCTTTTTTTTTTGTTTCCTTAGGGTTTGAGTCATGCTGCTGAAAAGAAATGTTATAATAAAGTTGAATGAGGCCACAGTCTCACATCTAACAGTTATTAATTTTAAGCTGAAATATCGGGTGATACGTTTCAACGCCTGGTTATTGAGTGTGAAATGACGGGCTATTTTATTTCAAATTAAATTAACACTATAAAGTGTTTAAAAAAGTGGAGGGATCTGTGTATATAATGACTTCTGAGGCGACTGTATATTTCACGCCCCCATTTTGTCTCTGCGTCTGCCCTCACATTGTTTTCCATCTCCACTCCTTGCAGGGAGCCTCTCTAACCTGCCTCTTTTCAGTCATTGCTGAGGAGCTTCTGCAAAAGCCTGATGCTCTAGATACGTGTGTGTGCGTCTGTTTGTGTGTGTGTGTTGTGCTGGCCCTGAAGTGACACACTGAGGGTATAAATAGAGCAGGCCCACAGTTCACTGTGCCAGACAGAATGTGGCATCTGCTGTGCTGGGAGTGCAAAGTGTTAGAGAGCCGCTAAACTCTCTCTCTCTCTCTCTCTCTCTCTCTCTCTCTCTCTCTCTCTCTCTCTCTCTCTCTCTCTCTCTCTCTCCTCTCTCTCTCTCTCTCTCTCTCTCTCTCTCTCTCTCTCTCTCTCTCTCTCTCTCTCTCTCTCTCTCTCTCTCTCTCTCTCTCTCTCTCTCTCTCTCTCTCTCTCTCTCTCTCTCTCTCTCTCTCTCTCTCTCTCTCTCTCTCTCTCTCTCTCTCTCTCTCTCTCTCTACTTCCTTAACTCCCCTCCCGCTCTTTACCTTTGTCATCATCTTCCCTTCTCCCCTCCTACTAGTCCCCTTCTCCCTCTCTGCTTCTTTCCTTCTATCTATGTCATCATCTTCTCTTTTCCCCCCTACTAGGCCCCTTCCCTCTCTCTCTGTCTCTTTCCTTCCGTCCCTCGTCTCATTTTCCCTTTGCCCTGATCCCCTCCTCCTCTCACATTCTGCTACACATCTGCTGCTATGTGTTGAGTGCTGTGGAGCAGTCCCACTTTCAATTTAGGCTTTAAGATCCTGTTTCTAAACACACAGAGGGAGACGGAGATGGGGGGGTGATATGAAACGAAAGAAGCGAGGAAGGAAAAGGCAGATAGCTGGCCCCGCAGTAGTAAACATCAAAGTCCCAATTTCCTATTTACAATGCTTTACAAATTCCTCCACTGCAATGCTATACATGCTCCATGGGAAAAACAATTTAATCCCACGGGATTACATGGTGCACTTCCGAGGCAATTTCAAGTAGGAAGGGCAATTCTGTAAGCGCAGGAGATAAAAGCAAAGTCATTGTGATTCTCAGCAGGTTATTTCCCACCCACAGCCGATTATTAATCCTACCGATTTAGAGATTCATTCCCCTGTGGAACCATAACAAAGTGACGCCAACCCCTCTGCCCCCCCCCCCCCCCCCCCCACATCACATGCTGCAACATACTGTAGCATATGATCCAGAAATGCACAACCAAACAATACACCTCATTCATCCTTTACACCCACGGCCTCTCTATACGTGCACGCTCCTCAAAAGCCCAATTAAGAATGAGTTCCTCATAGCGGCAGCGTACTTGCTGTATTCATTCATGTGCCTGCTTTTTTAAATTTTTGTATTATTTCCCACATGCACACCACATTAATCTCATAATCTGCTTTTCCTGTGACTAGGGTTGTATTCCCTCAAAGACGGGAGATAAACTGATTGCACAGGCGCACATATGCACGTACGCACACACAGTCCCAGTGTCAACCAATTTAACAAGCAGCTTAATTGTCATTAGATTTCCATCTTTTTTAAATGATCCAGCCGCTCTCTCTCTGTTCCCCCAACATGACTTTCTCTCTTTTCATCCTATTTCCTGTTCCTCGGGTGTCTTCACACATTATGACAGGTAGTCTTCCACTGTTGAAGACTGACTCGGCGCTGTGTCCCCCCCCCCCCCTGTGGCAGCTCCATAATTGTTTAAGGAGTTGATGTTGGACACGGGCTGGGAAAGACTTTCAGCGATGCATGGAGTAAACAGGAGGGAGGCTGCAATCAGGCAGATGGGGGGGGGGGGAGGACTGTCCAACCGTCAGTCAGCGAACAGCAGCAGGTCAACTTTTCATCCTTTTGTTTGCTCGCAGGCAGCGTTCTCGCCTGTGAGGAGGAAATTCAATCTTCATCCTTTCACTCAGTTCTCCTCTCCCCTCCACGTCTCGGCTTCTGTCTTCCAACCTGCTCTTCCCCTCTTTTCCCAATCTTCTTTTCTGTCTCTCTTCCTCCTCCTTTGTCACCACTCGCATCGCTCACACAGACGTGATGCACACCCACACACACATACACACACACAACAGTCTTCTGGGTTTTGTCGGGCCTCAGGCGCTGCTGTTTGAGTGAACATTGTGTGATTGTTTCTTCGCCTTTAAATCTGTAATTACCTCAGCAATTGAGCCAAATGCAGTCTCACTCCATTATCTTCCCCATCCCCTAATTTTCTAGTCTGACAAGGAAAGAAATTAGGCTCCTGCTTCCACCTTTTGACTGGGACATCTCGAGATCAAGGGCAGACACAAGTGAAATGACTTTAGAAGGTCAGCTTCCCCGTGATAAAAAGAGATTTGTGATGTGGAAGGCTTTGCTTTAAAGACCAGTTATCCTGTTACGTGGAAACCCTTAAACTCTTATCAGCACAATCCAAATTGTGAAAGCGTGGCAGCTAATTTGAATCACTGGCCGTCTCTCTTTCATTTCCCCCCCTATTTTCTGGTGTCACGTATCTGCCACCTGGGGATTTGGAAGGTTGGAAGGCTTTTGGCACTAAGAACTTTCCAGGGCCACGTCATTGCCAGGATGCCATACGTGAGGGGGCACAGAGGAGCATTGTGACCCGGTGCCCACGTTTTAGGGGCCTGCTAAGAGGGACCACTGAGGAAAACACTGAGTGTCATTGTTATATAGTGCCAATGATCCGCTCTGTTTACTCTGCCATGATTTCATGGAAGTTACTGGTCCAGCTGTGACCAAGCACGCATGACTGCTGAAGAAGCCTGGTGATCTTATTGCTTCTTACCATATTCTTGCATTCAAGCTCTATTTGATGTTCATATTAACTTGCCGACATATGTACATTTACATCCAGTATATTTCAAATATTTGGATGTAGCTGCTCTAAACATACGAGTGCTGAGTTGTCTGCTCCGCGGCGTGACTCGGTGGCAAGTACACACTTGTTTGCCACTGATGAAGCCCAGATGTGGCCTGACATGAGGAAAGCCAAGACATAACAACCTCAGACAAGCCTCGCTTTGTGTTTGACTCACTTATTTCTTCCCCCCAAGAGAAAGACTAAAGAATATCTGTCTGTACTTATCAGATCTTAATCAGATTAGGAAATGGACAATCTTCTGTTAACCGGAGACAAAAACATTGAGACGTTCTGAATAAGACCTTTTATTCAAGAGCATCCCCATGTGACAGGAGTTAATTTAGCAAATAACCAGAGGAAGATAAAACATGGCAGCAGAAAGGCTTTTAATTTCTGAGCTGCTGGAGGTCAGATCATCATGCTCACAGAACACCTGGTGAACCATCAGTGTTTTTAATTAATTAATTAAATACTTACACTACTGAAACATATTTTCACACTACATTATTAAAACCCCCTTCCCTGCTACAGATGTCCTCCTGGATTAAAACCAAATAACAACAATATTCAACAAAACAACCTTTTGGGGAAACATCTGAAATGAATTGGTCATGTGTACAACAGCACAGCATTGAGCGGATGACAGGTGTGTCCAGTGGTCTTGTCTCTAAAAGATGTCCCAGAGCAGAAAATGGTAGAAAATAAGCCCCTGCACCTACCGAATAGAGCTGGAGCCATTCCGCTGTATAAACATGGAAAGGACAAATTGTTTTACATGGCAGAGAATCGTTTGCACTAACAAACACAAATGGAGTGTGACTTCACTCTGCTCAGCAAGACATTACTCCACTATCCACATATCTGTACATAGGAAACAGCTGTTGGATGTATACAGATGTTTAAAGCTCATCTTGAAATATAACGTTCAGCAAATATAAACAGTGGTCCCAGAGATAACTTCTACTGTCCATGCAGAGATTGAAAAAACTTCTTGAAACACAAAGGATCCAGCCAGATGTCATTTCCTGGGACATATTGTGATGCAGCATTGATGAAAAAAGAAGTGAATAACCCTGAAAAACCACTAAGACTAAAGAAGGATTGAAGGTGTTTTTCCTATGACGTGATGATGATCTATAACAGTATTCACTTTTAATTTAACAAGCTTAATTAGTAAGATACATATTAAATATAAGAGCCTCGAGATTCCTCTGCACTAGGTGACATTTATCAAGGAGTTGAATTTCGAGGAGTCGCAGTTTGGCATTTATCATCTTGTGCACGTCAGCCGAAGTCTAATGGTTCAGTGGCTTTGGGGAAAAGGTGGAAGCTGACATTAGGCCACATGGAATACGCTGTGTGAAACTGAATAAAAAAAAACACTGGAATACATGATGGTTTTGATAATTACCTTATGTGTCTAAATTTAAATTAAAAGTATGATCTGAGTTTTTCCTGTTTTTCTTTGGAATATTTTGATTAATGTTTGGTATACAACAGGGAATTTCACTTACGTTTGTCTGGAAACATGTAATATGTGGAAACGATTCACAGTATTGGTTTTGAATATGACACCGTATACTATTTGAAAAATATAAAATCGAGGTAAATAAATCAGAACGATTGAAAGAGAGTATAATGAAGTGCAGGAGTGCCTCCCTGCCTGGCTCTCTCTACCTCCCAACTGTTTTTCAAGCTAAGCTATATGTTCAACTCACATTAAAGAAAGAAATCCCCCCCACAGGGTCTCAAATTCTGCCCCCACGTGTGACCAATAAATTAACTTGAATGGACCACTGATGTATGATACATTTCAAACTGCTACAGGAAAACAAGCCTAGAAGCTTAATTGCTTCCGCGTAGTCTGAAGTGGGCAGAGGGAATTCAAAGTTGTCATATTAGCTGGGCTGGGTGTTTGATTCTGGAAGTCATTACCGTTGGTCCCCTGACGCCCCATTTCTGCAACTCCGAGCTGAAGTGGACCGTGAGCCCTGCAGGAAACCGCCGGTCTCACACCGCTGCCCTAAGAGTGGTGGTGTGAGACAGGGGCCGTGCTCAGAGAGCGTCTGTAAGAGGCTAATAAGAGCAGGGCCTGGATCAAATAGTGATAGGGATAAGGAAGATATGCCAAGATGGTGATGGGGCTTTCCTCTGGGTTGTGTGTTCGTT
Organism: Platichthys flesus; assembly: GCF_949316205.1. NCBI lineage: Eukaryota > Metazoa > Chordata > Actinopteri > Pleuronectiformes > Pleuronectidae > Platichthys > Platichthys flesus. The sequence goes on along the minus strand of NC_084950.1, from coordinate 8,254,199 downwards.
ACCTCTTCACCTCTATTTGTTCATTGTTCCAAATGGGTCTTTCTATATGATCCAAGTTGTTTCAAAGAAATCCAAAGAGTCTTAAATCATTAGATTGGTTTAGATAACCTGCAGATTTACTCCAACTACTCATGTAGTCTGAGATAGAACCTGCATACATTTGTAGAAATAGAGGCAGCACCCTGATAATGTCAGATTTTTACTCCTCTATGTGCAAACACACACAAAAACCATATTTCAACTGTACGAGAAGCAAAAACCGGCAATTTATCTGAATCTGTTCTAGACCCAAAGGTGAACTAACCTAGCATTTTCAAACCTTTACTGAAATTAATACACCAATATTATATATATATATAACAGCGTTCTTATCATCCACCTCCCTCTCTCAATAACCTGAGTAATTTTCTTTTCATGAGGGAGCAAACAAAATGTGTTTTTCTCCCACTCGAGGAGAGACTGCAGATTTCCCTTTAAAAAGTGATGCGTTAGTGCTTTGTGTGATACATATGACAATGCATTCTGGGCATGTCTATAACAGAGTGATGCGGAAAAGACAAGATGAAGTAGATGCTGCAGTGTGGGACTTTAGAAATGGATGACTTTAGAAGTATGACAGACATTGTGGGTTCAAGTTAAGTTTAAGTGGAAACACTCATGAATACATTTTACTCATCATCTGAATTGTTTTAGAATGTAAGAAAAAAAGCAGCACATTTGTTCTACTTCCATCACCTAAATCTCCGTCTGTACTGCTGCTTCACTTCCTCTGATCAATCTGAAATTGCACAACAAATACTACAGGGCCGATCCCACACGTTGACATACTTGATTGACAACTGCAAACCTGAGCGCGTCTCTCTATTTCGGTCCAAATTCAATGTCAGGTTTGAAGGGGTTAAGGTTTAATTCTGCAAAGGCTTCGCTGTCCTGCTTCACAAGATGGGTTCCAGGAATCCACAATCAGCCTTGTATAACAGCATATTGATTCTGTATTTTGTTGCACAGCCATGACAAGTTAGTGAGAGAGAGAGAGAGAGAGAGAAAAGGAGAGAGAGAGAGAGAGAGAGAGAGAGAGAGAGAGAGAGAGAGAGAGAGAGAGAGAGAGCGAGAGAGAGAGAGAGAAAGAGAGAGAGAGTGGAGGAAAAGTTAGAGAAAGAGCAGGAGGGCAAATAAAGAGCTGGAAGGCAGAAAAGCATTTAAACAGAGAGAGATATAAACTCACCTTAAGTTCTCAGGTCAGTGCTGCACTGAAGGACATTTTGTTTCAAGACCAGCGACTGACCTCTTGCCAGTAAAATAATGTTAAAGCTGAGGCATTAGGTAAGTGTTTTCTGTCTGCTGTGCTCGACTGCCAGCGCTTCATTCTTGGCAGATTTTTTCCAAGAGCTAGACGGGTTGTTTTTTTGTGTTGCCAGCTTCCATGCAGAGGGTTTTTCTGAGCTGCAGAAACACGATTTGGGTAAACAAATTTAGCTCCTACTGCTTGCAACATTTTGTTTCTCCCCGGGTAGAGAAAGAATAAATCTGAGCTCCTATCAGTAGCCATATATTGTATTCCTATTGAGTGCTTATTCTAACGAATGGCAAATCAGTGAGCCTTTTAATTGTTTTCAGTTTGTTTTTACAGAGTGCAGAATGCTGCTGCCGCCTCTTGCTGTTTAACAAAGCTGAATGCAGGGAAACATTTGAAAACAAAGTCAGTTTGCCACATAACTTCACACTGGTCACAAAATGTGGTTCAATAGCACCAAAATAATATTTCTGGATTTGACTTTGCTCTGCATGTGTGTGGTGAAACCGTTCATGCCAAGGACAACTCTAATCGGAAGAATATCTCTCTTACCATTAAATGCCCTCTGGTAACAGTTTCAGTGTGAGTCGTCACATTAGTGTGGCACAAGCAGGACTCGTGCCAGCGCAAATTTCTTTTTGCAAGTCGAGTCATCATTTCTGTTTATGGTCTAAGATTACATTATGTGTAAGTGTAATCCACTTCAAAACAACTCAACAAAAAAATGTTGGCAAAGACCGCATCATCAAGTGGATGCTGGAGGCAAAACTGGGAACAAGGTTTATGGGTATTTATGGTGTGCCATTCAAATCAGTGTAACAGTCAACAATTATTTTTGCCAAAAACTGCTTGTGTGAAGCTCGGCTCAATAGCCTCTTTAGATCTCTCTGCAGAGAACAGCTTGTTTTTCCTCATCTCTGCCTCTCTCTCTCTCCAGACCTCTAATCCTGCTCCATTGTCTCTCAGTGCTGGTTTGCGGAGGGTAGGGATGTGAACAGAAGGGGAAACAGACATTATAATTATAACCCCCCCCCCCCCCCCCCCCATTAACAACGGTGTTAAAATTCACAAAGCGTGCACTCTTCCAGCTGAACCTTTTCCTGTATTCACATAATAAACACATCTGAGTTTGGTCTTGTCGCTGTCACTCACTTTTAGTTGTGTCTTTCTCTTTCAATGTCATGCAGTCATTGTGCGACTGTTGAATCACTCACCGGGAAAATATGGGCTGCGTTTTGTGATACTGGCATATATTGCTTTTTGCTCACATTGTCTTATCCCCCTAGGAAGCCACAGGGGATTCGTCTTATTCCCCAGCTCCAGAAAGTACCTTTACTGTCGATACAACTTTTTACATTGATCACTTCGATCACAGAAATGAGTCTCTGCGTGTATTGCAAGTGCAGCAAATGGTGCCTGAAGGAGCCATTCACACAAACTCTCCATGCACAGGTTGGGATCGATAAAAACAAAGTTGACTGTGAGAATGTGCGCGCCTTTCGGAGACAGGGGAAATTAGCGACGCAGATGGCGAGGTGGTGAATTCAAGCCGGATTGTGGAAATTGAAAGTGAAAGGGAATCGTTATACGCATATTGATGCCTCTCATATTCACTTGATAGCCCGCCTCACCTGTAGATCCACTTTATCAGGCACATTAACACTGGAGGTGTTGCTATAACTTTTCCATAATCACCTTGTAATCGATTGTAAAAGAGTATGAGCCAACTCAAATCTGCAGATTCTGCTCCATATTGTCCTCAGTGCTGTCTCACAGTCCCATCCTCCACCCCGGAGCTCAGAGGAGAGGGGTGAGCAGTTTGCTACTGATGCTTGTGGTCAGTTGTTGAACCACTGCAGCTGTTGAAATGTGAGAATGAAGACAGGATGCAGCAGGTAGCAAGTTTCAGGAGCAACTCTTTTCACCTCAAGTACATTAACTTGGCCAGCTGATTAAACTTGCACCAGTTGTGGAAATCCAAGATAAGATCAAATAGCATTAAAGTATTAGATGGATAGATTTTTAAATATCTTTGTATACATATTACCCAGTACGATTTTAGTTTTCATATACTTTTTTAACTGTACTGTCAGGCTCATTGAGCACATGACCATAATGGCTGCCACAGAAACCTTCTCCTTCAACACCCGCATTGTAAATCTTCATACTGTGATGATATGCAACAAACTGTTCAAGCCCCCACCACCTCCATGTCTGTTCAAAGGCGATCAGCCCTCATACTTGTGTGGTTCGTCAAACTGGATCCATTCTCCAAATATGAAGCTTTAACTATTATCCATGACCAGAACGTGCAAACCCTCAGCTGATTACTCTGGAATGTGCCATTGCACTGTTATTAGAGATCCTAAGCTCTGTGATATGAATCAGACCCCAAACTGTTTAGACTTGAATAAAACACAGGTTGTCTCCGCCCTTCATCACGTCAACAATTGACTTCAACTGCAACTGCTTTCTTTACGGTTGATCAGTCAAAGTCATTAACGCACTAAAGTAAATCCACAACTCATGACCACCCCCCCCCCCCCTTCTCTGCACTTGTGTCTGTATTTTGCATTAGTATTTAAATATAAAAGGATTCATTCGAGGGTAAAGAATAACAACAATTTCTACAACTTAAATGATCATTAGTAAAAAAAAAAAATCACTAGAATTATTTTATATAACATTCCTGTCAATAGATCCCTTTCACCTAAATATTACACACTGGACCTTTAAGTCGTAATATCACAACATCTGGTTTTAGTATTATGACTTAAATAACGTATTATTATGACCATAATAACCGTAAAACTACGACTTTACACTTGTAATACTAGCCTATGAATATATTAGGGTGAGGGTTAGGGTATATAACCCTAACCCTCCTTATATTAAGTCTTTATCCTCAACATGTCCTATTTCTTTCCTCCATACCAGAGACACCGTGAGGACCGTGGACATTTTAATAACGTAATTATATAACCTGTGTCTTGCAGCTTCCTCCTGTTTCTCTCTCTCTCTCTGCTCAAACAGGTTTTTTCTCTCTCCAGCCTCTGAGCGTCTCTGTCGATCTCACGCGCCACCCCACAACCAGGAAGTAGAACCAGAAAACAATAACATATCCCGTCAGCCTCTGGTGCGAACAAGGAAGTGAAACGCGGTCGGGTCCCTGGAGTTGCTGGAGTCGTGTTGTTGTTTCTGCCGTGAAGGGAAAGTTCGTCAGTCGACAGCCCCGAGAACAAGATCGATGCTGCGTAGGCTGTGCTAAGGAAGCTAGCCGTCAAGCTAATAGCTGCGTTAGCTCCCAACAAGCCATAGACAGGAGAGAAATAAACACACACACACACAGAGACGAGTGAGTACACACTGCAGAGGATTTTCAAACTGTGTGTGTGTGTGTGTGTGTGTGTGTGTGTGTGTGTGTGTGTGTGTGTGTGTGTGTGTGTGTGTGTGTGTGTGTGTGTGTGTGTGTGTGTGTGTGTTTGTGATAGTGTGAGTCAGAGAAGGGGGGGGGGGGTTCTCTGCATTACAGCACTTTTTCTTTTCGTCTCCAGCGTTTGTTTGTGTCAGCAGTGGGAAAAGTACACAAACACAGATCAGGAGAGGAAGACTCAGTGGAGCAAGGGGGAGTGTGAGAAAATAGATTTCTCAGTGTGTGTGTCTGTGTGCCAGACACACACCATGGCCTCTTGTTATACTTCCTGCTTCACTCAGGCAGGCTGGAATGAAAAAAGGAGGTGGACATTGGAGAAGACAAGAAAAGGTCAAGGCCCGAGGACATGCAGAGAGAGCGAGAGAGAAAGAGAGTGTGTGTGTGTGTCGTTTGTCATGCCGAGGGTACAGCTGTACACACTCAGCACTTTCTGCACATGAGTCGGTAAACAAAGTGGGTGTGTTTGCGCCCAAGGACAGTTCACTTCCTTCTTCCTAATGCGTCGTGGTGCAGTTATTTTTTCAGTCACTATTTTCTGTGATAATGTTCCACTGGATCTTGTCCCCTGTGAGTTGCTGGCTCCCTCCCTGCATCAGCTGTACGCCTATTAGATCAGATGGGATTAGGCCTCCGGATCCTGGCCTTACGCCTGTGCAAATATGAGAGCGGTTCACCGAAAGTCAGCGCTATTAATAACCTGTCCTCGGACTCTGTGTGTCTCCTGTTAAGATTTACTCCTCTGATCCCCAGATTTACCATCGGCAGCCATGGACGACAAAGGGGAACCACAGGATGGAGCCACGGGGGTGAAATATGAGGAGCTGCCACAGATGGACGGGTCGTGTGACGTGTGCGAGCCGGACGAGGCCCAACCGGCCACACATGTCTGCCATGCCTGCAGCTTTGCCTTCTGCCCAATCCACACCGAGACACATGCCAGCAGGATGCATCACCCGCTAATGCCTTATAACCACGAGGGGACACAAGTTAACGGACTTGGCACCAAAACAGAATGCAGAGTTGGGGGTGAAGCTGAGGATGAGGCGCTGGCACCGTCTGGAGGGGCAGTGGCGAATGGGGGTGAGAGGAGCGATGAGGAGGGAAAAGAGGGAGTCCAGAATGATTTGCCGCTGGGTGTCGGAGCTGAGGGTGCAGAGGAAGGGGAGGAGGCCGTGGTGGCTGGGGACACCGGGAGGAGGAGGAGGAGAAGATCTGTGACGGTAGAGAGACTGCGCTGTAAGGAGCACGGGCAGGAGGGCTCTCTTTACTGTAAAGAAGATGAGAAGATCATCTGTGTGTTGTGTGCGGTGCAGGGCGAGCACAAGGATCATACGATCCTTACCCTGCATGAAGCCTATCTGTGGCAGAAGGTGAGTCACACACTTAGAACATGACAGCTATATGTCCTTATGTGATTTACTCAATACCATCAACTATAAGCCACCATGGCACGCGTTACAACATCTGCAGCTGCGTTCTGTGTGACATAATGTATTCAGAGCATCGTCTGGTTTGCATTTCTAATTCAATATTAAGTAGTATGCCAATAGCTGTGGGCCCTGTGCTCTTAAAGTCAACTCACCAAGGCTCCGATAGAGCTCTTGGTAATATTTCCAACCTAACAATGTCTCATGATCGCCTTCATGACATCAGTCTTAAGTCCTGTCAATTATACGGCTGCATAAATCATTTCTGTGAAAATTGTGAAATGAAAATGAAGCATCATGAATATGCCCCAATGTCCATTTGGCTTGGCACCAACTGTGGCTTCACTCCTCCATTTCCCAGATGTCTCTTTGCCTCAGGCGTACAAAAGGGGTCCAGTGAGTCACCAGTCGTTCGCATTGCAGTTGTTCCAGTAAGCTGGGCTAATGTGCTGGATTTCGAGAATGAGTCCGTCCTCATCACATCATCACTGTGGGCTCAGTGCCGCATTGTGTTTTTGATGAGTATAGTAGCATTTGGAGTCAGATGTTATCAGCTCGCTGAACACACTCAGACCGTGTTATTGCACAGAGAACCAATTAACGAGGCTGCGATAGTATCAGAAACCAGGACTTAGTTTTGGATTAATATTTTTGAACCATCAAGGGTTTTGTTTGTTTTCAACAAATAAATCTCAGCGAGCGCCTCGTTTGAGAATCACCACGCGAGGCCGATGCATTAGCAACATCGATAACAACATCTAGAAAACAAAAGTAGAGCAGCACAATTCACCAGTTTACTCTTGCATCAGCACCACATATGGATTAATGAGAGACAAAAGGGGTCTCTCCCTCGCTCGCTCTCTCACACACGCACACACATACACAGCCCAAGGGCACATTATTTACTCTAAACCTATTTTAGCTTTTATCCCGCTTCCTGTGACCATGTGGAAATAGTGAACATCAACGTCAACATTGCCTGAAGGACGAACATCGTCCCCAAAATATTATCACTCCATCAAAAGTGAGATATTTGATTTAAAGTATTAAAGTCTTTTTTTATCATTAATCCAGACATACTGGATAAAGCTTTTAGCAATGCATAAGATCATTTGATGCAGTTAACTACACTCAGTAGAGCGCATACAAGGCCCAACAGTGCCCTGAAATGCAATGGAGCTGCACCAAACCTCACACACTCATGTCAGTCCCCTAAATATGTCAGATTTCATTCATCTGGATCCATGAATTATTCCCCGTGAAAATGTTGAGAAATGACCTTTCTCAGGGTTAAAGAAAGTGACAAAAAAAAAACTTTATCCACCTCCCTGATCCAGATCTGCACCAAAATGTTATGTATTCTTCCCTGACTCACACCTCTTCATTCCAGCAAGTTTTTTTTTTTTTTTAGTGTTATCATGCTGACAAACAAAGATACAAACCAATCAACACACAAAAGGACAGGGGTGTAAATATACCTTCCTTGGTGGAGTTAACATTTAACAGCTAATAGCTAGCTAATCGACTAATTCTACTTTGGTCACACAGAAATAACCTCTGTTTATGTGATCAGCTTTAAATACTAATGTAGTGGAATACAATGTTGTGTTCACTGTTTGTATTTCTGCTCCAACTGTAGGGCAGACAGGGATATGATCTGCTGGGCTGCACACAACAGATGGCTGAGAAGATCAACACCAAGTGGATCAACCCTGTGGTCAGTGCAAAGTCCTACACACACACACACAACTCGGAGCTAAGTCGAATCCTAGCATGACGCATATACTCCACTCCCACAAGATGCATTAAGCTGCTCTCATTTAGTAATGAGCTCCAACCAACTCGAACCGAACGAAATGAGAAGTTCTCTGCAACAATTAGAGCTGGACGGCGTAGCGTGAACACATCGCACCGCGGTTCATGATGTGGTTTTGTGCTATGTGGTTTGATTATAATTGCTCATGATTTACTTTCAAAGATATCCTCTAAGTGCTGTGCCCAGATGCTCGGCTTCGTCTGAAACGCACAAAGTGAATGTTACAAGTGCAGCAAACATACAGTGTCTGGCTGTAAATGGTACCTCACAGGAGTTCAGAAGGTGGTTCTCACTCTAGACTCTTTTTTTCTTCTTTGCAGGATTTTTTCCAAGGTTAATGCTGTTGAAAATGAACAAACAGAATCAGAATCAGAATTATTTTTATTGCCACGTATATTTGCATATATTGGAAATTGCCATTGTGTGGTTGGTGCACTGTACATAAAAACAAAATAACAATATATACAGTAGAACAATTATATACAGTAAGAAACAATAAGTTATGGACGACAGTAGTAGTCATTCTTACTTTAATAATTCATGGCAATGAACACAAATACAGTTATAAAGACAATATACAGCTGGGTCAAAAATCTGAGTTCTTTGAGGAACAGAGAAGCAATTTCATCACAGGTACAGAATTTGCTAAATAAAAAATATAAGGCTCCAAACAGCAAAAGTATGGTGGTCTTGTAATAGTGTCAGAGGACGAGAAGCTGCTTCTAATCCATGGGAAACAAGTCCAAATGCTTTTGCTAAAAAAGACCAGCATTTCACAGTGATGAATCCGAGTCTGAGGTTTATGGCAGTGACTGGAGGGATGTATGTAAGGAGACCAACAGAAGAGAAAAGGATACTGAGGTGTAACAAACCAACTGTGAAATATGCTGGAGGGAATATCCAAGCCTCTGGGTGTTCTGTCCACTCTGGACTTGGACACCTGCTCTGAATCGACTACACACTGACCAAAATAAATGATTCATACATCAGTAGGATACTGACCCCGAACTCAACTCAAACACCAGAAGACAGAGGAGTCCTGAATGTCATGGAGTTTGGTTACCTGACCAAAGCCCTATTGAACATTTATGGGGGCATTTAATGAATAAATCCTTTTTCTATCTATAAGCTTTAGGTTGTGTGTCAAGTCCTTAAGGATGCACAGAATTTTAATTTTTCAATTTTGCCTGATGTCCTTCTCTAATAAATGTTTTACTTCTTCTAATTTATGAAACACTATGATGGGGGGTAATTTTCTGCTCAATTTAAGCTTTTGATTGTCTGACTAGCCCCATTATTAATGGAGATAACTTCGACAATTTATTTTTTAGAGCATAATTTTGTTGAACTTGACGATATACCCTTCTAAGCACTAAACTGTTCTAATGGATAAGCTGCTAAAAATGTACTACGTTAGAAACTAATGGAGGAGTAATCATAGACTGTTGGGCTCCACTATAAAGATAAACTACATAACAACCAGAACTAAAACAATGAATTTGTCTTTTTTATTTTAGCGTGAGTCAAATAACCTGGACAAGGATTTTTTTAAATAGGTTATGTCTATTTCTTTATCTCATCACCTTTTGTAGGATTCGAGTAGAGTCTTAACAAAGAACTTTGACTCAACCTTGTTTTTTACTTTGAGGAGCCATAGCAGAGTAAGAAAAAAAAGAAAAGAAGACACTACTCATTTCTAATTCAGTGGGTAGAGCAGTAAGCACTGCAGCGGGTATAGACGCTGCAGCGGTGGAAACACAGCAGCCTTGAATGGGATAAAGAGGGATTAGAAAGAGATTATGTCATAAAGGCGCCGGGTAGTAAACACGAGTGACAATTATTTCAATCCATATATTTAGCATGCCTCGCCATTCACAGATAACACATCTTGCCTGTTGAGTTTGTGCAGATATCATTCTACTCGAAGCGTCGGAGTAATGGCATCATTGTGGGATTACTGACTCGTGTCAGTTTCAGGCTTCAGTTGACGTCACTTGTTTGACTCAGCACTTCTGTTGCAAAGTCAGAACTTGTATTTTGAAAGTGAGTGCGTCTTCGGCTTTGTCATGTATAAAATAGGAACAGAGGGAATGTTGAATACTGAAATACCCTCTAGCTGTTTTCCACTTGGTAGGTGGATAAAAATCCCTGTATTCACTCAAGGTGGATACGGTGTATTACTCACTGTGTTAAATTGTAAAGGCTTTGTAATATTTTTTTTACTCCTCCATATAAATAGATGAGGTGTAAAAAATATTAAAAGAACCTTTTAACATAATGTAGCCCAATACAGCCATAGTAATTATTACAGTTAGATTCCAAATGGTTTCATTTGGTTGAATGATGTCTTTCACAGACTTGTATATGTGTTTTCTTTTAATTTATGGTTATTTGTAGTAAAGTTTATGGTAAAACTATCTTAAAACTATATTGAACCTTTAAATGTCAAGCCTCAATTACATTTATTTGATAACTACATCTACATAGCACAGATATTTAACTTTTTCATGTCCCAGGGGCCGACGTCCATTTCATGCTGATGGGCGTTGTGCATGAGCGATCTGATGGTTACTGAGGGAATATAGGGAGGTCACATGGATTTGTTTGTGTCGCACAGCTTGTCTCAGTCAGTCAAATGAAACAAAGTCATGAAACAAGGGTCAGAGTCTGAAATAATAAAACGAAATAACATTGTTAACCTTATCTCAACCCTTAGTGTAAGCTCCACAAGGTCTTTGTCTGAAAACGCAGGGTGCATGGTGCATTTCACACACAGTCGCCACAGTCATCAAACAAAACAGACGCTTCTCAAACTGAATTTTCACGGCAAGTCAACCTTGAAAGCATTGCCAGTATTTCCATTACAGATGCCTTAACAGGGGCATGTCGTGCCTCTGAAAATAAAACCTGATTACGAGCAGGATCAGGGACATGCAGCGCTCCGCTATTTACAGTCGATAGCTGCTGCACCTGCTCTCTCAGCTACACCTGCAGCACTCTGTTCCACCTTATGCTCTGCTCCTACCGCATAACTAGGTTTAAGCCCATCATCGGAGAGCAGTGGCATTCAGGAGCGTCGCCCCGCCAAGAGCAGAGATGTGACCGAAGCACAGCGGGATTATGTGGAAGCTTAATTTGATTGGATTTAATGTCTACAGTCATACAGAAATATCAATGCTGCCCCAAGGACTCCCTGGACATTTAGTTTCTGTGCTGCTCCTCGCTAGAGGTGCAGAGTGTTTGGCGAAAACCACTTACCTGCTCAGTCACAGGGCACTGTGTGAAAGAACATTATGGGGATTGTCGGAGTGTCCTGTCTGCACTCTGAAATGTCAGCGTTTCTTATAATGCACGACAGGCAACCATCGGAGTGACTGCTCCCGGTGAGGACAGGTGTGTGTGTGTGTTTGTGAGACCGAGACAGAGGCTAAAAGAGAAGGAGATAGGAGGTTGGAGGAGTTTAAACTGCATGGTACCGACATCCTGCAGGTCTTGTGAGAAGTGGTGTGAGCGTCCGTCTGTAAAGGAGGAGAGAGGTAAATGGAGATATTTAACTCTCAGCTGCTTATCAAATCTGGCTTGTTTAATTATGTACTTTGCTGCAGGTGAGGGGGATTTTAATCTCTCAAAGCTCATATCTCCATTCTCCACAGGGAAATGGAATATAATGCAAAAACACACCCAGTGATGAGGCTGCATACATATTAATGGTGGACCTGGAGGCGTACCGTAACACCAGGGGTCTAAATGGCTGTCTGTCAGTCAAACAGCAAGCGAGTGCTATTTATCATCAGAGAGGTGGAAGTGATACGTGAAGCAGGGCCGCAGGTAGTCAACATATTTAACCCCCCCCCCCCCCACGCTCATGTTTTATTTACTCACTGTCTGCCGTGTGTATCATCTCGGGCACACCCTGCTCAGAGAGAAAGGTCTGATATCTGGAAGCAGCATGGCAACATTAACCCAGTCACAACTGTGGGAGCGCGTGTGCGCAGTGCATCCATTCTCCCCACCTCATAAAATCTACAAGAGCAGCAGACACATTTAAAGCTTTCTTATAGCCAGCCAAAGCTGAGGGACAGGCAGCTGAGGTATGAAAGGACTTGGCTGCTTCTGTTTGCTTTGTTCATCCTCCCATTTTCCCATTCTACCTCATCCTTCTCTTCCTCCCCCTTCTTCCCTCTACCCCCACTCTCTCATTGCTCTTTACGGCTGTCGTTCCTTTCCTATTTCTGCTCACAGCATTTTAATTGAATTACTCGCTATCATTACCCAGAAAGTTGCTTGGCTGACATTGCTACACTGTCGCACTCAAACCTAATAATAAGGTGCTGGATATCGAAACTCGACTATTATAACACCCAAGGCCTTCTGTCACATTTTACTTTTTTATTTTTTCAAAACCCTCTCTTTATATTACTTCATATGACTTCTGAAGACCTGGTGTTGTTAAGATTCATTTTCTATCTATTCCTGTGTTGTGTGAGACGCCAAATTGGAGAATCTCATTTCTGGGGGAGATAAAAAGAGCGTGAGAGAGAGACACAGAGTAGTGATAACTTGGAACAGGGCCACTATTGCCAAGGGTAAGGACAGTTCAGATCCATTTACTTCTAATTTTCTATTAATGCTTTCTAACCCTTTTTGTAGAGCATCACACAAAACAGACTCTGAATGAGTAGCAGGAGCGACAGTGAGAACCTTCAAAGAAAGTTAGGCACTCTCCCCTCCAGAGTCATTGGCATCACATTAAGCATTTTTTCTTGTCTCCAAAAATTTGATATAAAACTATATAAGAAGTGGTGTCATTCATAAATCTGAGCCCACTTAATGAAAAGTGCTGGTAAAATGCTCAAATTGCAGAAAGTCAATTTCAAGCTAAATGCGTCATTATGTCAATGGCACATTATATTCTCTTGCAATTTCAAATGATACTTTTGAGAGTTGAGCAGAATGTTTCTATGCTTTTCTCCACATTGTGTGTTTCTCTTTAAAGGTTGAGATTAAAAACTGAGTCTACTACTGACATTATTTTTTAGCTTTATACTTTCTCTCATTTTGGTGTGTGCGGCTGTCTCACCAAAGTAATACAATAATCTGTTCTTATTCCCAAAGGCTTTTGGTTCTGCTGTTTCTTCCATAAGCACAAATGAGAAACTCAACCACTATTTGTAGCCAGCCACGAAAGTACAAAAGTGTGTGAAGTCGATTCTATTTGCGTTTCTCGATATACTCTAATCATATGAAGTGTTGGTGCAGTGCATTAGAGGTTTTCTATTTTTAGTAAGCAAAAGATCCTGCAGCTTTCTGGTGAAACATTTTCAGTTTTGTCCTCTTTTCTCTCAGCCCCCCCCATTTCATAGCTCCAATATAATGTACATAAAGTCATGAAATCAAGGTTTGAGTCGCCGTTTACTTGTTAAAACAACTATTTTTCTTAGACATTAATGCAGAATAACTTACATGTATGAGATCTGTATTTTTTTTTAACTTTATTTGCTCGTATATTAATGGAATTTCCGTTGAGACCAGTTCTACAGCGGTCTCTTAATATAAAGCATCTTAGAAAAATGACAGAATCAGAATTTAGCTTTTGTTATTTGCTTTCTGAACAGTCTAAGTTTGCTTTGAGAATAAATTAGCATTCTTGATATGCCGTCCTACCTCTGCACGTACTTTCTCATCCATTGTCTTTACTCGGGCTCTGCCCTGCAGTGTGTTGCTGTCTCTCCCAAGGCCTCATTCTGTGGCCTACGCTTGCAGCAATGCAAATGAAGATTAGCACGCATGAATGCCCCTTCCTAGCGGGACAAATTCTCAGAGAAACTCAGTGAAAGGTCCAAGGGCAGAGGGCTCCTGCTCGGCAAACACAAAGAGCACTGATCCAGGACCACGGCTCCCATCTGCCACTGAGGCCATGGGGACTCGAGATGGCAGGGGGGCTCTGCTGAGCTCCTGGATATCGGGAGATATAGTGATGATATGTGTCGGATTAAAAATGTCAAACAGATTATATATAAGATGCTTAAATTGATAAGTTACATGTTGTTATTCTCTCGTCTCTATTCGTGTTTTTTCTCAGGTTGAATTGCTCTCTGGGATTTATCCTAACTGCTTTGATTATGAAGCTCAAAATCTTCTTTTTAAGTTATGTAAAATTATGTCACATAAATACAATGATAGTGGAGACATTCACATACTTCATATAAGGTAGCCGATTTAACTTTACTCAACCAATACATGAGCACTAGCACTTAGTAGTCACAGACGCTGAGCTGAAATGAGATGGTCTGGTCATCGGAGGATTTTTCTTATTTGCGTTTCCAGCCTGTCCCACTTTTACCATAGCATATCTTTAGATACTTTAAGTGGCTACACATATTGCAGCTAAGCCACCTGCATTACAAGCTTGTTAGGTTCACTACCTGGTACACCACCCCCGCCCTTTGGATCCTTCCATGCACAGAAATCGAATCAAGGACATGTTTGAAGGAACCTTTCGAAATAGGACAAACTCTTCACACAAATGGGTTTTAGCCGACACAATTTTTGTGTTATTACAAAGCTGACACATATTGTGTTGTGTGCTACAAATGATATGTTGTTTGATGTAGATGATTGGCCCGACACAACATGTGCTAAACCATTGACCAATCACAATGCTACTTAAATATCTCTTCAAGTTGTGCTGCTGTGACGCATTCAGTTTATCGACGCTGCCTCTGAAGGATGTGTCGATATATGTATATGTCTATCATTAGTTCTTACAATAAAATAGTGAATTTGGCAAAGTGATAATAGATGTAAACCCAAAGTAGATCAAAGCTTTTGGAAATTATAATTTGAGAGGATTATTTAGATTTGTTATATTGAATTGTTGATATTTCCTCGCATTCATGACACCTCATGACCACTCGATTCCAGATAAATCAAAACACGAGCAACAGCTTAAGCATTCATTTCTAGTGACAGCACAAAATGAAGTAGTAAATGTCTTCTCATATTTTAATCTATTTTGTAAGTACTTCCTGCTCAATTTAAAATTAGTTTACAGAAGTTCTAATCAGCCTGTGTCATAATTCAGTTTGGATGATTTATATTTGAGCACTTCCTTTTATCATTCTATATGAAAGGAGAAGAACTTCATTCCAGAGGCTTGGATATATGGTCTGGAAAGTGCTGCTTCATTCTCTCACTGAGATGGAACTTGATGGTAATTCATCCCAGCTGTGACCTATCTTTTTATTCATGTGTAAGACATGGATTCCTGATTGATTTTTGCTGAGGCAAAAAGAGAAAATGACTTCGCTTCCAAAGGAGATGTTAAATATATCTGTCTGATACAGAATTTTAAAATTTGCATGTTTTTCTCGGCTCAAAGTAAATAAAATCTGTTACTTGTTGGACTTGGTGTAATGGGCAATTTGGAGAATCTGATTGCTTGTGCAGAAATGGCAAATACAAAATAAAACTTTGGGCCCCTTGGGTCCTTGGCTGTGCCAACCTCAGTGAAGACAGGTGATTCCTTGCTTTGCGAGAGAGATAGAGAGGTTGAGGGGAAATTAGATAAAATGGATGGAAAGGAAAAGAGAGAAGTTCTGCTGAAGGGAAGAGTGCGAGTAGCTGATGTTCATAGATTGAGGTGATCATAACATATTCAGAAGCTGAAATCAAGGGAGTTTGTGCCGTTTTACCTCATGACAGCATGTGAGTTGGAGGTGGAGACATCTTGGTGGGGAGCATTGCAGGGAGGCATCTGTTTATTGAGGTGTGTTAGCCTAATGAGTCATGTCTAAAGAGAACCTCATCGTGTATCCCAGTGAACAGTTCAGTTACCTTGAAAGCCAAACAGATGGCTTGCTGTGGTAGAAGGAGCCTCTGAGGTCTCTATCTACAGATGGGATGCATGGAGTGTACATTCAGGCAGTAGGCCTCAAGCTATCAATTAGCTTTTACATCACAGAGGCCAGTGAGTTTCTTAAAATAAAGTTCACATGTCAGTAAAAGAGAGAAGCTGCTGTCTGCCTCTTTATAAGCATCTGTTTTTCATCACAGCCATTTTTACTTGCTTGTTTTCGAGTTTCATATCTGTCATATCAGCCGACTATCTCTTTCCCTTTCTCTACATAAATTCACCCCTTTCGTCCTTTGCTCTCCCCTCTCTGTCTCTTCTACACACTTCAGATGTCCATAGACGAGCTCGAGAATTATGTGGACGCCCAGTTCGATGAGCTGCGCAAATTGGTGCGTCTCGCGGAGAAGAGGACGCTTCACCTGGTGGACCTCAAAGAGGCGTTCCTGACGGCGTCCGCTGCAGAGAAGATCGCAGAGATCAACGTCGAAACGGAGCAGCTGCAGGAGGAGATGGCCAGCATCAACCACGAGCTCTTTCTGCTGGAACAAGCCGAGGCAGAGGGAGCGAGTCCTGCTGTGATAGCCGCGGCCCTCGCACCACCCCGCAGAGTGATGGTGAGAACAATCTTCCTTTCTTCCCTCCTTATTGTGCCTCTTAAATCAGATGCACTGCACAAAGTTGAAAATGTCACAGAATGCCATGTTGTCTAATTCTATAAACTTCACAATAGCAATGTTGTTGAAGATGTGCCAAGTTTGGCTTTCTGGATTTTCTTTGAGGAAGAAATCATTCGATTTTCATCCTTTTGACAATCTAATGCAAGTGTAAAGATGGCTTTTTGAAATTTCTCACGAATTATACTGGATCAACTGAGATTTTAAGCCACATCTAGCCACAGCTAGTGCCATATCTAGTCAGGTCAAAGTAGGTGAAAAGAACATTTTCTGGACCTTCCTGTTTATCTGGATCAGCAGCATAAGTTTATAGGTTCTTTCTTGGGTCATGCCCCACCCCTCCACAAAATGGTGGAAATCGCTTCAAGTAGTTTATAAGTAATCCTGCTGACGGACAAACAAAAGAGGAGGTTATGGATAAAAAGCCAACGCCTTTGGTCCAAATGCCTGTTTCTGAGCAAAGATCACACCCTAAATGACCAGGTCTGCAAAGAGCTGACAACACTAGGAAGCAGGGTCAATAATGAATTAATGTGAACTTTGAACACAGCAGTCGGGTGCCAAAGTTGTGAATAAGGGAAGCCTTTTAAAATCAGACACTACTGTCAATAAACAATTAGAAAGAATTGTCCAGCCATCACAACACATCTTGTGTTGTATATCATGTGCACCTGACTTTATGGTGCATGCTGAAAACAGTTATTATTGATAATTAATTGCAGGGGATAGTCTGCAGTGGCCTCTCAATCTGTCTTCATGCAGTTGTGAGGTGGCCTTGAAAAAACAAGTTCTAGCTCCAAAGGGTTGGTTCTTTGCTTAAAGATACCTGAGCAGTGTGGATGCTGGCTCAGCCATAGTTCACCCCGGGATCAGCCAGGCATGATTCCCAGGCCTTCCACTTACAGAATTATCTTCCTAATGACTGTGGCACCTGCTGCAGAGTCATTATAGCTAAATAAATATGGTAAACAGGTGCCACTGTACACAGCTTTGTTCTACATGAAAGGAGCGAGTGGCTGTATTCATCCAGTCATGAATTAATGTTATTTAGTGAAATATATATATATATAGATTTCTTTTCATTTCATACAGACTCCTGTGTCTGGATGACACAGTTTCATGCAAATAAATCCCAAAATGAGTCTCCTAATGTCTGTCCTCTGGTTACTTGCACCATTCGTTTTCTTTTTAAAGCCTGTTGTCAAAGTACAGCCATCTCAACGCATTTACATGACCTCAGATCCTGCAGCTTCTGCAGTCCCTCGTCTCTCATTTGAACGATGAAGAGGAAGCTTTTACTCGTCATAGACCCCAAATTAAAATATCCCACTGGTCTATTTGTAACTTGCCATATATGCGTCCCTACGGTCTCAAAAGGAGGCCTGAGCGTTCCCTGGCGATGCTTTGCAGCGCGAGCAAGGCGGCAGTAACGGTCGAGGCTGACGTGCAGATTGCTTTTCCGAGCTGAGAAATGAATCCATTTCCAATCCATTGAGCCGGGTTCATTAGGGGCCCTAATTGAATGCCAATGGTTACCCCGTTTGTTTTTATCTGTTCGTTATCGCTTGATTAAATATGCCAGTGTGTTACTATATAAAGGATATCGTGATGGGCAGGGTTATTTGGGGATATGTGGGTATACACCAGCGACTGAATATAAAGATGGACGACATGTTGGCTACCCAAACGTGAAGCCAAAGCGTCTCAATCGCCCCCTGGTGGCTGGCTACAGCACAGGTCTAAATCCGTGCCTCCCTCATGTTAGCAAATGGGACATGAACCAAACTGAAATGTCAAATACATTTTTGCAAATACGAATTCTGTTATTTTAGGTATTCCATATCATACTCAATATTTTAGTGTTTGTTTTTTCAGGAGTTAATTTTCTGGTACATTTGATGCTATAGAAACTGGTGAAGCATCACGATTGGCAGCTGAGACTAACTCACAATTGGTCGAATGTGTGTATTGGCAGGATGTCCATAACACTGCTCCACTCCGCGATCACTGCTACGTCAATCTCAGAGACTATTGGTTAAAGTAAGACGATGAATTAGCCTCTAGTGCAACAGTCGATATGTTGGTGGCTTTTGTTGCAGTCAGTGGATATCTGGATCTTCATCCCTTCACTGTTTATAGTCCAACTAGTTTCTTTTATCACACAATAAGAATATTTTAGCTTCATTTTGTACACAAGGTGCGAGCGACACATGTCAATTTTTTTTATACATTCTATGGTATATGTAGCTCGGTGTGAGTTGGGTAGAGGTGGACATGTGAAAGGATATGTGAAATGATGAGATCTGAAGTGATCTACCACAGCAGATGTTGAGAGGAGGAGATGCATCGAGTCGACCTCAACTCACCAACACCTGCGGCAATTTTTGTCGCACAGCGTTTTCGATGTGTGAAGCATCTTGGATCCGGAGAATAACTGACTCAGACATTCATTCTCCTACTTGTTCACTCACTCTGTCACTGTCTGCCTCGTGGTGGTAGAGCCTCAAAGTGGTTAAATTGAACCCCAGTCCTTCACCTGGCTGTTTACTCGTTAATAGTAAGGAAGTGCTTAAATTCAATATTCAGTCTATGAAAAGGAGTAAAGCACTGCTCCTATTTGTAAAGAGTCATTTTGTGTTCGTCCACTAATCAGTGGTTATGTTGTCTCAGCACTACAGCCCTCTTCCAGCTAAAGCTGCAAGAGTGTGAAGTAGTTATTTTCTCTGTAGAGATTTAAAATCCGTGAATGAAACGATGAGAGGCTGATGTGACACTAGAAACAAAGCCATTACCTTCGGTGCCGTTCAAATGAAAATTCATATTAAGATATATTGACCTTGTTTCCCGTTCTGCTTTTTGTTTAGTTCTCTTTACAATCTAATCCTATTGCCAGAGAGCTACACTTACAGCCTGCAGCACATTTTGGAAGTAGTGCCTTGATTCCAAATGTCTTTATACCAGAAGAGAAAGAGTAGCAGCTTCAAGCTTCACAGTCGAGTCAGAGAAGCGATTGCAGCTTTGTAAGCACATCAAGAAAGCAATCTGCAGCCATGTAACAGCAGAACTGTGGAAACGACAGTGAGGTAAAATATTTCTCACTTGCATAAAATCCACCCTTTAAACTCCTTCCCAAAGAGTCAACCACATAATTTAGGTGAGTTTTTGTGATTAAGGTCAAACAAACTAAAGAGTGCTGGTTCTGTTAATAATCTACTAGTCTTAATTTATTAATTTTAATACAGGCACAGGATCACACAGGTTTAGACACACACATGATGAATAGGGTCAGGAGCAGGGTGAAAAAAAAAAAAAACATTATGAAAATTGACCAATCAGCAGCAGCTAGAGGAAGAATAAATTAAATCTCGGTCTCAGTCCATTTACTATCAAGATGTTCTGTACATTTTCATTTAAAAAGCGTCAGTGGGTAGTCATTTGTACAGCTCCTCTTTCATATTTACAAATCAATATATTGTAATTAAAAACCCTGATATGTCACTGGAAAACAGTTACTACACACACGTATTTAAAAGAGAGAAAATGGAAATGCTCATAAATGTGCACTGAAAATTCAATCGGAAATTGTTTTGACCCTCTAAATAAAAAAAAAAAAAAGCAATCAGTAACACAAATTAATCTGTTAAAATATAACCTCACAAGTTATATTAACACAATTATTGAATATTTTGGAAAAACCTTATTCAACTATGTCACCAATTGAAGAAAGCTTTTTTATTATAGAATTTGTATTTATGAAATTATTAATATATATAACTGTGCTACTGTAGGTAAGTTAGAACTTGACATTTCCCTAATAAAAATTGTATATTAGATCCACATTGATAATATAATACTTATACAAGTTCAAATCTTGGTTCGAATCCAAGTGAATGTAGAGTTTAACATGTCTGCGTGGGTTTTCGACAGGTTCTCCATCTTTCACCCACAGTTAAAAGTCCCCGATTGGGGTTTAGTTAATTGGAGGCTCTGGGTGTAAATGTGAGTGTGAGTGGTTGTTTGTCTCTGTATGTTGGCGCTGTGATACATTGGCAACCTATCCAGGGTGAAACCCCGCCTCTCGCCCAGTGTTGGGATTGGCTTCAGCTCACTCGCGACCCTCAAAGGATAAGCAGGATGTATGGATGAATAGATAGATAGATAGAAAGAAAGAAATTACGCCAGCATTTGGGCTCATGTGCCTGCCCACGTGCCAGCCTACTTTTGTTTATATCACCTACTTTACTGCAATTGTGTTGGACTGCATTTTCACGTGCGTGGCCAAAGAGGTTGTCAACGGTTCTTTCATTCTCTGAATATGTTTAGAAACGTGGAGGCGGAGGCTGAACACTGTTGACGCTACAAAGCTCTCCTGGCAAGAAAACAAAGCTAAGATGGCTCATTAGCCAGGCATCGGGAATCTGTGTCCCGACCCTGACTCATGACCCAGGTCACAGGGAAGAGCTCCGAGGCTGATTTGAAAACAACGCAGAACCTTTTCCATGCAGTTCATGGTGTTCACATTTAAAATATATGAATTTGGGGGGAATAATTTAATTTTAGACGATTGGAAAGTGATATTATTTATCAATAATTCATCATGAGCCGACTGCAAACCCCCATGTATTTAAAAAGTACACCATGTACCAATGAAGCTCACTGACTTTTGACTATTTTCACTTCTGTTTTCTGCATTTGGAATATTTATGAGTGAGCTAAGGTAATTTCAAATCAAATATTTTCCATTGCAGAGGTATTTTCCATAGAGCACTGCAATGTATTCTGAAAACAGATGAGGTTTGACTTATAACTATTTCTGAGCTGACTTTAATTCCAATGTCAATGGCACTTATCTATTGAGCTGTTGAGTTTATGGCATTTTAAGGCCAAATTAAATTTTACTTATTTTATATAATAGAGCAGCTTCAGGTTTCCACTGTTGATGACTTGCACACAAGTCTTTGTTGTTCAGACTAGTTTTTTTGCTGCAGGTATCGATTGTAGGTCATGTGAACAACATAGGAAATGTTGAATCTCGTACTATTGGCCCTGGAGGTATGATTTTTCTCCACACTGTGGCAAACTGGTAATTACAATCAGAGCAAACCTCTGGAGCTGCCAACTTCCTGTCAACAGCATAGTTCTTCCAGTTTTATGAGCAGCAGCTCTACAAAAAGATTTAATTACATAAAATGAATACATAGAACATTTGGGGATTATACCAGCATAGTATTTACTGTGATGTAATATAAGAAATATCAAAGAAATACAGAAAGCATATAACTAATTCAACTAATATTTATACAGAATCATTAACAGAAACAGACAGATAGATAGATAGATAGATAGATTGATAAATTCAGTATTGAGCATGAAATCATTTATCTAACAGGGAAATAGAATGTGCTTTGTGTGGAGGCAGCCTTATAGCAACCCTTCGAGAGCTCCTTTGGTGAACGTCAGTGTTGCAACCGGATGACCACAAATTGACGCCTGACAAAGTAAACCGAGAAAACTGATCTCCAGTATTTCCAACCTTAAGGTGTGTCCAGATCGGAAGCGAATCAAATGTAGAGCCTTAGTCAGTGAGTCAGGCAGCCAGTCAGAGCTCCACAGCCTCCACTCATCAGCTCCCCCCCTCATCTGCCGCACTCCCTGGAACCCCCCTGCCTCCGAGACACTGTTAGTTACACTGCATCAAAGTTCCTTTCTGGCTCAGCCATCGTAGGACTGGTAATTTTGGTCTAGTGCCACTGTACAATTTTAAAAGTAACAAAAGAGGCTGTTTTGTGCTCAAGGTCATGACTGATAATACACCAACTGAGATCAGTATAATAAGTAGTTAGGCTGTGTAGCACGTAACAGCAGTTTCAAGTGTAATCCATGCAAATGCCAGAGCCATGAAAATAGTATGCAGAGGACTGAGTAGAGCGCTGGAGCAGTGCTGTGTCTAGTGATCAGTGTGTGTTGAAGTGTCCTTGAGCAAGACACTGAACCTCTTAGCTGCATTCAGTGTGTGAATATGTGTGTATGACTGTGACAAACATTTTAAAGCGCTTTGAGTGGCCGACCGACTGGAAACGAGATGTATATAGAAACGCAGACCATTTACCACACGAGTAAATGTTGTGGCTAAGCCTTGTGAAATTATGTAATTGACAGAATTTCAAATATGATAAAATAATTTAGCATTTCACTCATGAATGAATTTAAAGCTTTCAGTGTTTGTGGATGAGTCGCATGCCGGCATTCAGCAAATCACATCCATCATTTTGACATGGAAAAATCTCACGTCAGAGGTAAATAAAGCAATAATAATAAACAAATCCAGCGCATGAACAATGTTTGCAGCTCATTTGCTGCTTTGTTCCACTCTGCTCCTTTAAGAGCTGATGAATATACATGAGCACAACTGGTGAGATGAAACCCAAAATTAATTGGTCAGATTTAGAGCCACCAGCTGTGGAGCAAGTCACTCTGAATGATGTTGTTTACCTTTAGTTTATTCTCCACAACACCTGTGCAAATATTTTAAATATGTTATGTTCTCTCTCTCCCTCCCTCTTTCTCCCTCTTTCTCTCTCTCGTTGTTTTCAGCCCGACGTTGTGGCCAGACCAAGGTAAGCCTGCCCGTGTGATTGACTTATTTACAAACTCAGAAACAGACAAAGGGTCATCTACACACAGCAGCCACTCCCATGTCTCCAAACCATTCGGGTCACATGCGAGTCACGTCGGCGCCCGGCGAGGCAATTAGCTGCTCTCATCTGTGTGTGTGTGTGTGTGTGTGCCCTCTGGAATCAGAGGAGGTGACAATCTGCCCGGTCCAATCTGGGGGCTGTGGTAACAGGGCGTGTGCTGTGCTTACTGTATACGCATGCATGTTAAGACATGTTGTAGCGTCATTAGTGAGGGTCACGTCGCACCCCCTGACACAGCAGAGCATTTACATCTCTGCTTTCCTAAACCCCGCCGGCATGTGTGAGAGAGCAGCAAACGCAGGCTGGACAGATGCAGCCATGTTACTTTCAGCTGCTGTAACAGTCTGTTTGTGTCGTTGTTTCTTTTGCTTAGACTACATCTCTCACCTTTATTTGTGTCTGTGTCAGACAGTCTGCAATGGATAGTTCTCTTCCCATTCTCACACGTTATTGATCTGTTGACACCAAACACCCTTCCCAATTCTTCACCTACAGCAGAAGCACACCTAGCACCACCTGCTGTCTCGGCTTCTCCCCTTAGCTGTTTCTCTGGGCTTTCATCTCAACGGCACAAACAACACGATCAACACACACACACACACACTCAGCCCTCAGCAAATACCAGCACATCTGTCCTCGGAGGGAAAGATTTTTATTTTCCGTGAGACTTTATTTTAAATTCAGGCTCTAGAAAAAATAGTCCATGTTCTGCAAAATACACCTTCAATGGACAACGTGTTTGTTTTCCTGAATATTTAATTTCACTTTGTACTTTTAAATTTCTGCTCTGCCTGCATGTGAGAAATATATCCTCTTATCCCCTCCCTGGAGTGCCTTACTTTTATTAAGCAAAGAAACAAATGACTAGGACTCGCACACAAGATGTTGTTTATTATTGATTGGTCAACCAGCCTAATGATTTTTAAGCTCTGGAACAGATGGCGGTAAGCTTACACCCAAGGGTGAGATGGAGTTAATAGTTTGTCCTTGGCTAAGGTTACTCTCTCTCTCTCTCTCTCTATCTCTGTCTCTGTATCTGCCTCTCTCTTTCTCTCGCTCTCTCTCTCTTTCCCTTTCTCTCTCCCACCCCCCCCCCCCTCTCTCTTTCCCTCTATCTCTCTCTCACTCCCAAAGTCCCTCAACCTGCCATAAAACGCAGTGGGTGCAGATTCAGTGGGAAATGACACACATTTTGAAGAATGATACAAGGACAAGTAAAGGTCGAGACAAGTAGGAAAAAATGTAACCCTAACATGAAGCACAACATACCTTTTGTTGTTGTTTATTGCATTAGCTTAGCGCTGGAGATCATGGTGAAGCAGACAAAGGGATGAACAGGACAAAAGAAGGGAAATGAAGTGAAATTGGAGGAGGAAGATGATAGAGTTTTTGCCGGATCAAGCGAAGAGGATTGGGTGTTTAGGGGTCACGTGCAATGGGTTCCAGACAGCAAATTGATTATGGAGCAGAAACACTAATCTGCTGTCTGAGACCCATATCGCTGCCACAGACGGAACGTCCCCACAGGACCAGTATCCTGCACCCGTCTGCCTCTTTCCCGGACTTCCTCATCAATACAATTCCCTGCTACTTCTCAAGCCTCTCAACAGATAGGTACTCCTTGCCTGACGAGATTTGTTCTCCTTTGAATATGAATCTTATTTGACTCCCCATAGACGAACACTCGCACCCTCCTGCCTCCCATGTGATGTTACTTTCATTTGTATTCCTCCCCCTCAATTGCAAAAACAGCCTCTTTCCCTAACTTACACCTTTTATGTTTGTGTGTGTGTGTTTCTGTTTGTGTTTACAGTATATCTCCATGTTTGTACCTTCATTATTATGTTTTTGTGTGTGTTTGTTTGTTTTTCTGTTAGTTGGCAGGATTCGATAAACTATGAATGACCACGAAACTTGCAGTTGGGGTCAGGAGAGGATCTATTAAATGTGCGCTCTCTTTGACATTGTGAGATGGGGCTTTACTCAGAGAATAATTCATGGATCTTGATGAAGAAAAACTGGCATTTTCAGGGGACTGATGAAAGTGTGAATTTTGTAGTAGATGAATCGAGATCTGGTGAATTTAAATGTGGTTTCTTAAGGGGACTGTTTGGCAGAGGCAAGTGTATGTGTATATATGTAATCCTCATTAGCATATGCATCTTTATTATTCTTTGGTGTATGTGTATACATCCATATAATATTGTTGTTAATCGTTTAGCTAAGGTAGCATCTCATTGTTTATTATTTTGGGTTTCAAAGGTTGAAAGAAATAATAAAAACAACAGTTTAATAAAAAAAATTCTGGAAGCTCGACACACAATTACTTCGCTTTCACATTTTGCCATCTTTGGTGATCTCAGGGCCAAGGTGCATAAATAGTAACCATGAACACTGATAATAACAGAAGAGCGTCTTTGACTGTTTGAACATGTAAACACACACAAAATAGGGATGAGGAGTGAGGGAAAACTGCTGCAGTAATGTTTTAATTCCAGAAACCCACTTTTATGCTCTCTCTGGAGATATGATGCATAAGAGGGAAATGGTTGTAAAGACAGTGAGAGTCAGTCAGAGGAAAATAGTCACACTGAGGAATTCCATCCACTAGACTTAAATTTCCTCCTCTGTTGGGAAGTTGGAGGATTTGTTCTCAGTATTTCCATCCTTGGTATTCATTCATTTTGATGTCTATAAATGATATTTAGCAATCGTCTTTATAAATTTTCTCTGAAAATGTTACGTATTAAGGTTTGGTTTTGTCAACTTATTTAATTTTTTTTGTCCTGAATAATTATTTATATTAGCCTCTAAAGGCGTCATTAATTTCTGTGGAATCCACAACAGCAAGCCCGCTGGACATAAGTGTTGATGGATGTTTCAGTTTCTATTTGTTTATTCTGTCATGGTAATAATTGATTGCCTTTGTTCATAGAATGTATGCCCCCTTAAACTCTGAGGACTAGAAGCAGGTCTGAAGACAACGTGTCATATTCCACTCTCTATAAGTTACTTTTTCTCATAAACTTTTTTAGGACGAGAAGGATGCTGTGAATACACGACCCTGCCACCTCTTGTTTTTTCATACCAGACTTTTCCAAGCTGTTTCTGACTTCATCACTTCCAAGAAACAACATGGAGATTTATGACTTGAGATTGACACAGAGATGAAATGATTCTCGCAGTATGAAAAGACATTTACATTTTTTTCATTCTGAGATATTGGTTCTTTTCTAATATTTTATCAGCTACCAGAAGAAGTTCTTGAACCAACCGACTCCGATATGTGCGTTCTCACAAACAGCCCCTCCCGAGAAGTGTCAGAAAAAGTTTGTGATTCATGACAGCTAGTGTTCAGGTGTGTTGATCTGTCTAGACCGATCTATTTTGAACTCTGTGAGAGCTTTATGCACCCCCTGCCCTCTGTCTTTCATTTTGCATTTAGTCAACTCCATACTTGTAAACTCCTTCCATTGGACGCTCACTGGCAGAACGGAGCAATGGGGCAATTCACTCACCATGTCTCACTGAGTGAAGGCTGTAGAACACCCTCAATCATGGTGTACACTCCCGTGAACACACAGAGCAAGGAAAAGGGTGGGGGGGAGCCGGCAGTAAAGCCAAATGGGTGCTTTGGGGACAGGGCTTATCTGTCTGTCTGAGCCGCTCGCCCTTCACTGGGTCAAATAGATGAGTTGAGTGAAGCAGGGAGGTGTCAGGGGAGCGTGGTCAGGGGACACCGGACACAGCCAAGAGACGAGGGCCTGGAAAGAGGGAGTCGCATTTCCTCTAATAAAAAATGCATATCGCCTGCTACAAAAGGAGCCACGACAGAGCCTCTTGCCTGTCTGTCTGTGTGTGTGTACATGCCCCCATTTAATAATTCAAAGTGTTTTACTGTGTAAGGCCCAGCTGCTTGTTCTGACTGTACTAAAAGCTCTTCATTAATACACCACCAGCTTCCTCTGCCTGTCTTAACATCAAATTCACATTTGATTAAGTTAATTGGCCTGACAGATCACAGACCTGTTCTGCCAACGCAGTACAGAAGATGCTTGTCAGATGGTTATAAATATACATTAATATGCAAGTACTGGCCATCAGAGCAAATACAATCTTACAAAAGTTATCTGTCGGTCTAGCTTTCTTCAAACTACTTCGACAACCTCTCATCCCATTGACTTCAAACTTGGTGGGCCTATTGTGAGGATCCAAAGAAATGCAGTGTCGTCTGTAAAGTTTTTCAAATGAACAGTTCTCAGAAATTAACGGGACTACACAAATGAAATGTTCTCCTCTGTCTTTCTTTCTCTATTCTCTCGCTTCCTCTGTCTCCTCGTCTTCTCTGTCTCTCGGCCGTCACTATTCCACAGGACTGGATCTGAGGTCCCACATCAATGCAAAGCACACACAAATCAAACTGACAAATAGAGAGACATGCATTTAGATGATAAGAGACTATAAGCCTGCATAATTCATGCCAGATGCACAACATTCCTCCCGTTTTTTTCAGATGTCCTTCATTGGTATGTGTGTTTTGTTGTTGCGTTGTGCCTGTGTGTGGGCCCGCATGTTTTATGAACACTGTCAGCTATAGCATGACTAACATCAAACAGTTTGTGGAAGAGTAGCGACAGAAGTGTGTGTGCAGAGGTGTTAAAGGGGGGAAATATGAAAGAATAAGAGTGTGTGCGCTTCAGCTGAGTTTGTCTTTTGTGGTGACGAATGGCAGTTATTTGTTTCCCCAGAAACTTTTCCTGAATACAAATGGGGTAATATACCTCCAAAAAAGGTCAATGATTTAGAGTCTAGCTTGTTTAAGCACCACCCATATATTTTACTTTTGCACCAGGGAGCCTTTGTTTCCAATATGGTGGGTCATACAGCGAGCTGGGAATTAGAAGCTGTATAATTACCTGCACATGAAGGAAAATATGTTTTAATGATTGTCTATTTGTTTGTTTGCAGGTTATTTTGGTCGCTGGTTGGTTGGTTGGTTGGTTGTTTTGATTTTCAGCAAGATTACACAAAAACAACTGTCTGGATTTCCATGAAACTTGGTGGAAGCATGGTACACGGCCAAGAAAGAATCCATTAAAATTTGGTACAGAGGCAGACAAAGGCTGTGCGAGGACAATGATTAATGGATCTTGATTGAAAAATATTAGGCACATTTAAGAGACTGATGAGTTTTTAATGATAGGTGCGGCTTGAGAGAATATAAGGGGATTGTTTGGTCTTAGCAGAGGTATTCACTCTACTTTTTGTTTGAATATCCTATTAAAGCGATGAATGAATCAGAACTGTGTCGCCTGGCAAAATGTTAAAAAAGAGTACCAAACAGGTAGCAATGTATTTGCGAAACAGAAATGTATGCGTTCAAACAGAAACTCCATCTTTTGTGTTTGAGGTTTTGAATTGCAGCCGAGTTGAATTGGTTCTGCTTCAGGAATTTTTAAGGGGTTACTCTCCTACACCACATGCCGATGCAGGCCAGGTAAAGACTGTATAGAGCTTTGAACAGAGCCTTAAGAGTGCTTCCAGTATTGATCTGCCGTGTAGAGGGATTCGAGGGCTGTGCCAAGTGCTGTGTGTGTTGTCTGTGATCCCAGGATGCAGGGAGCCGGCGTTAAGTGCCTGTGATGCATTCATGGCTATAGTGCGGCGGCAGAATCAGGTTAGGACTATGTTTGTGTTGCTGCTCAGAGCCCATAGTGCCCATGCATAATGGATTGTTAATTCATGTGTGTAAAATACAGCTCTCTCCCATATACTGTACCTTCCCTTGGCTTCATGCTGCTGTGCGAAGGTGTATCTGTACACGCACATTTAATTCAGTGTGTTCGTTTGTGTGTGTTTTCATGCATTTGTGCTGAAGGTTTCTTTGTTTGTCAGATATCAGCATGGGGACGTTATACCTCGAGAAACGACTCGATTGTCGAGTTTGCTCCACTGGCATTGGAAAAGAGAGATTTAACAATTTAACAAGGAGCACCACAGGAGTCTTTAAATATTCATATTTGTTGAACTGTGCCTCGAAGTATAAAAAAAGACTAGACCTTACAGTAATGGGTTGAGAACCTTTGCAATTCATATTCTACATATCAGGCTGCTGCTCTTATAAAGAGGGACTTTGTGCAAGATCAAAATCAATGACTTTTTTTGTGTTATCGCAATTTTAAGCTTCCTTATTATAAAAACATGCAGGGAACAAAATGGTTCATATTCAGTAGTGGATTCTTTATGTATTTTGAAAATGTAACCAGGCTAGAAGGATGTATCTAGGCTGTAGAGATATTATCCCCCTCCAACATGGATGATGTGGGTTAACTGCTGAAGAGAAAAGAGGAAAACAAGGAAGGTTGAAGATGTGGAAACTACAGAAAGCTCTCTGGGCAAATTGGTAATACAGATGGAAAAAGGGTGAAAACATGAAAGAGAGCAGAGAGCGTGGCAAATAATATTTCAGAAAGCTCCAGAGCACTAGACAGCAACAATAGGTTAGTTTCTGATGGTTAACTTCACTAAGCTTCTTGGAAGGAGCATTTGGTCTCTTCCAGTCAGTGGTCCATATTTTTATATCTGCTTCCTCCCTGATATTCCCTCCGTGATAACCTTATGCTATCTGACATGTAGCTCAGTGTTCAACATCATCCTGAGTCACTGAGACAGAGAAACAATCCTCTACTTCCGCTCCTTCACCATCTGCGGCAGTAAATTAAATAAACGGTGTTGACGTGTCATTATCTACTTCATTATTTATGAATACTGAACAGCTAGTGCCGCATTCCTTTTTTCCCCGAACCTATCTTGTAATTTGTACTTTCTTCCCTGCACCTGCTCATTAAATTACCCACACATATTTCTCCAGCTGTCCGATCTCATAATCACATTGTCAAAAAA
This sequence comes from Platichthys flesus, assembly GCF_949316205.1. Taxonomy (NCBI): domain Eukaryota; kingdom Metazoa; phylum Chordata; class Actinopteri; order Pleuronectiformes; family Pleuronectidae; genus Platichthys; species Platichthys flesus. The sequence continues at coordinate 8,224,099 of NC_084950.1, read as the reverse complement.
CCCTCTGTGGTTTTTGTCTTCTGTTCGGAGAAATACTGCAAGGAATTGGTGGGAGAAATGATGAATCCAAATGTGTTGATTACAGCTCACTTCCTCCCCTCTGAGCCCAGATACTTAAAGTGGCAGTGTGTGTAGTGTCGTTCTGGTGTGTATTTCTGCATCCATGCAATTTAGGAGAGAAACAAAGCTATCATTCTGATACTTTTAATGGCCACCATTTTAATTCAGCCTGTTAGCATGTCCACATTGGCTAATTATTAGCTATTTGCAGTTGAGACTGATGGGTAAGACATTTTATTTTTAACCTCAATAGGGAGAAATCGCCAACAATGCAACAATGCAGTTTGCCAATGCACATGCCACCTCACTTAAAGTGAATGAGAAGCAAATTAGCTCCCTTATAGTTTATCCTTTGGAGATAATGAATGTCTGTGCAAAATAATGTCCCCATTATTGGGGGTGTGATACCAGCTTTTGTGGACTAAAGTGAACGTAGCAACAGATTAGCATTGCTATCCTTAGAGCTACGCCTCAGGTACGCAGAATTTAGTGTAAAAAAAAGTGTTGTTAACTAGATCAAAACCTCAGGAAATTAGCGCCTATCAATCAGCCAGTTGCTAATTGGTCTGATGGCTCACTATATTGTCCACTATATTGCAAGTTTGCCATCTCTAGTGCTTACCCAATGTTTAGTGATATTTTATCCCCCATATAGTGCACTCATCGTTTGCCACAAGTTTATTTCTCTATTAAAAATCATCATTAAACATGTTTTTTTAACCTAAAAGTATTAATACAAACTTTAAAATAAACATTTAAATGTGAGATTTCCATCGGCCGCATTATTGTTTAACTGCAACAAATCTTTTTCAATGAGCTCAATAATATGGTGAAGTAGGGATTAGTGAAAGAGTGGGTGATTTCGAACACAGCCACTCAGCTGTCATGTAACTTGTCCTGGTATGATATCATTTACAGGAAAATAGGTTCTCTGGAAAATCTGCACATATTCTCTCTCACATGTTATTTTTCTCTGTCTCTCTCGCTCGCTCTGTCGCTCTCTCTCTCTCTCACTCTCACACTCACACTCACACTCACACACACATCCACACATCTCCTCTCCCTGTGATATATCCACAAGGCAGATGTCATATTTGATCTGCACAGATTTGCCCCTGCACCCATATCACGCATGCAATGCCACAGCACACACAAGTAAAAGTGCTGAAAAAATGTCACACAGTGTGTAAACATTCATTATTCATTCTAAACCCACTGATAAACATGACAAACAGTCCCACACACACAAACTAACACGCAATTGCGCGGTTCAGATAATTAAGATAAACAACAAAGAAGCCGCCTCTATGTCCAACATGCCCACACACACACACACACACACACACACGTATCACGGTGTGTCACCCTTAGGTGGAATTACAGGTCTGATTTTGGCTCAGTGGAGATGTAGGAGGATGATAGTGGCAGGCTGAACCAAGGGGCAATAAATCAGTGTCTTATCAAACCTGTGGCCGTAGGTATGAACTGTCAACCCAGAAACGGCTCCAGCACGAACACAGCTTTCAGAACATCTCGCTTCCACAGCTGGATATAGCAACAGCGTCACAGCACATGTGTGACGACTCAGTGGGGCAGTTGTCATGACACTCTCCCTCTTCCCCCCGGTCCGCAGTCCGTCCCCCTGCTCAGTTATTCTAAAAGTGAGGGAAGGGGAGGTGAGCCCGAATGTTGGCATGTTTAATTCAGCTGCTCCACGACGAGCCCTGTCACCGTGTAGATTTATAGTATCGGCTAGAGAGGAATGAGGAGATGGTCGGGATTTAACTACCCCAGGATTTTAATGGGAGACTTAGCATGCACTTTGCAAAATCACCTTAATCCAGCGTCGGTGTGTGTGAAGGGAGGGATGGGATGGAAAATTAATTGCTTTTTCTCAGTTTGTGTCTGAGTCCTGCCTTTGAACCAGAGATTTTCCCACTAAACTGTTAACTATCTCTATCTTTTTATGATCTTTGTGAATTTTGTTCACATACAGAGACATATTTGCATGTTTTAATTAGAAATGTTGTATTCACTTGTGGTTGCAGATAAAATCCATTTCCAAAGGATAGACATGCCTCTCGATTTTTCGGGCAAAAAAAACCCCAACAATGAAATGGCTTCCACTTTCCTGATGATGAAATGTCTGATAGAGGCTTGGCAGGCTTTTATGTCTGCTGCTTTAAAGGATCCATTAGTACACATAAAACTTTATAAGTCAAAGCACCGTAGAGCTGTCAAGCCCCATGACTGTGTTTCACTGTGTTGCAATGTTACTTCTTACCATGCTGCTTCTGCAAGAACACAACTAATTTCACTTCAGACTAATATAGCCTAAAGTAGTTTCAGTTTGTCCAGCGCTGTCTGCGGAGTCTCATACTTTGCATTTAAGTGCACAATTTGCATTTGTACTTTCCCCTTGGTATAGAAATCATAAATGTTCATCTATTTTGCTGCAACAGGAAGATCTTTATTGCACCCTGAGGATTGTCCTTCTTCCCACAGTGAGTTGAACATTTTGCAGAGGAAGAAGAAGAAGCAGCGAGCGATAGACGAGGCATATGAGATTTGTATCAGTCGAGATGAGAGTTGTGACAGTCTGGAGCCCTGGTTCTCTGTGCTGCCTGTCCTGGCGTCCTTCACACTGAAGGCTTGGATGACAGGGCTTGGATTCAAGGGAGGGGGAGTTTTCATGTGACAGAAGGCTCTGCCTAATGGCCGGTCTGTTCTCCAACTCTGTCTCAGCAACACACTCTTTCCTCTCTCTTTTTCCTCTGTTCCACCTTCTCCCAACGGCCATACGTGGATCTGACATCCCTCCATCTCTGATGAGGAGAGTACAGACAGAGGGGGAGTCAATATCACTCTGCCAAGTGTGCTGTAAAAAGGCTTTTAATTTTAAAATGTCTCCAGAGCCATTCAGATCCTGAGACAGCCCGTCGGGGCACCTGGGCGCTGCACTTATTCAACATGGCGCCGGCGTTCTGCTGTTAGAGAAGGGAGTTGTTTGAAAGAGGCAACAGGGGGCAGCTCTGCCAGCCTGCCAAGTGTGTGGGTTCTGCTGTGACCAGTCAATCTTCATAATGGCTGTCTGGCCATGGGGCAGAGCCAGCTCACTGGTCACATGACAGACTGTGCAGATCAGGCGAGGAAGGACTCCCTTCAGCAACCCTGAATCGATGGTGTCGTTGGAGACGACAAAAGGGCAGAGAAGGACAGACAGGAGACGTGGGCGAACGAAGGGAGAGAGGGAAAGAAAAGTAAGCAAAGAGCAGGTTGAAGAAAGAAGATGCAGGAAAAGGGATAAGAAAAGAAGAATTTAAGAAGAATCTTAAATAAAAGGGAGACTGAGGGTCGGCGTGGCTGCTCACTATTCTCTACCTGCTTGCTGATGCTTTGTGCTTTGTGAAGGACAGATAAAGCTTTATCTCTCCAATGTGTCCTTTCCTCACTCTGAGCTTTAGATTAAAACTTCAAAGGAGTTTTATTTACGACAGAAATTTCAATTTAAACCAAAGACACAGTTTGCCTCTTTAAAAGAAAAAAGTCTTTCCAAATCAGATATCAGACCTGGCACCTGTGCAATGCAGCAAACTCAACCTGGCTGGAGATATATACGAGTTCACTCTGCCTATTATTACTGTCCTTAGATAACTACTCTGACAGAGCTAGTTATGGGCTTCGATCAGATAACATCTCGACACAAGAGAGGAGTACTGTCTGTAAAGTGAATCCCTCAGTAGAAGATTCAATCAGTAGAGTTATTTTGTAAACATGGTTTAAAAAACTAAATTTTTTGAATTTTCGAATTTGACATGACATGATAAAATTCCTAAATAAAAGTAACACTCATTATTATCAATGCTATCATGATAAACCATTGAGGTGTTGAAAGGACACTTTGGCAGGTAGACTGTAGTTGCCTGTTAAAAGGTGCTTTTTTGATGTATAGGCATCAAACCAGCGAACTTCTGGTTCGACCCACTCTCCCTCCTGAATCACAGCTTTATCACTCAGTTTTTAGATGAGCCGTAAACTAATTATTTTATCGTTTGCCAGGAGCAGAGATGTTGTCTTTCTCTGTTAATAGTTCCCTTTTATTGTTGAGGTTGATTTCAGTTATTGAAACATCGGTATGGCTTTTAGCATATTTGTGGAACCCTGCTGACTCTTATACACTATATTCAGAGCTATTAACAGATGGCCTGTTACCTCTGCTGTGCTCTGTAAACTGATCTCAGGTTGTTAGATTTTGAGCAGCACCACTCCGGGGTTATAGGTTTCCTCCACAGTGAGACACCGTTGAACACAGCAGCATTTACAGGGAGCCGTTTATCCTCTTTCATAAACATCCCCCGGGTTCCTTTATGGATCTGAGTTTTACTATATTTGTAAGTGTGTCAAATAAATAGCAGCAGACAAGAAAACTCCTGAAGATCAAACCTCTTGTTACTACATCCAACACGTCTGTACCCCCTCACCTCTCTTTGTTATACAGTGGGGAACCATTAAGGCAATCTCATTATCTCCTCCTTGCTTTTCTATACGGAATCTTGTTTGCGCCATTCATCGCCATTCAATTTGTGACCAAGAGGAGTAGCTGTGGAAAATTGGAAAGCACAGTCAGTCCTGTGCCTGCAGGGCAAAGGAAGCATGATGGTGGTCCACATACAGTCATATACATGAATCATGTGACAACAGGGAAGCTTATATCTTCATGTTCAGGTCAGTTTGAATTTCACACTTGCATTAATGAGCTGTTATACTTTTGTGGACGGCATGCATCAAATGGGATTGCTGCAGTTCTCCTCAATTAAATCCTCAATTGCCCTCATGGCCACAGACATTGTAGAATCACTAAATGAGCCAATGTAAGATTGAGTCTTTATACTGGTCTAATGCTCTTATCTGAATTGCTGCGCATTAATTCCCCTGTATGATTAACAGCGGGTACCTGCGTCGGGGAAATTAGTTCATCCAACTCCTCGCCGCGGCCGCAGCACGAACAAACCTGTGTGATTATTCTGATTGGAGGAGCATCGGCACACTATTTGTTTCCGCATCACCGACCTTTCCGCCTCGCTGTGCACAGTCTGCATGCAGGAGGAGGCATTTCCAGCATAATACTTGCAACACGCACTGAGTTGACTGCAGGGGTAAGCACCCGCACTTCCCCATGTACATTTAAAAAATAATGGCATGCATGAACATGAGTTTGAATGGAAGGAAACTTGAGGCGATACATCTGGTGGATGATAAGATGGATTTATCCTAGCCGCTCCCGATTTGCTCTGATGAATAAGCCGCGCTGCTCACAAAGGGTCATATTAAAGCCCCCAGCTCCCTGTCCCCCATACCATGATGCATCATCGCCTGTTGTTGTGCCTTGTCTCTCCGCTTCCTCCATGAACTGATTAAGTCTTTGGAGCAGCACGGAAAACACCACAGGGTGCGGCATTGTTTTCCACTGGGAAGACAGCGCCAGTGTACAGTATGAATAGACCAGTGAGTCTGAAGCTAACGGTTACTGTTTGTAGTCATTCTTCAGTCAGCTCAGAGTTTGTATCATAGAGGAAGATGGAAAGCTGTCTCTTGACTCAGGCAGTTTGTTTCACTCTCCTCCACTAATTCCAGTCAATAATACATTTAGCACAAATCCTACCTCTGTTGATATCTACTGAGTTTCATCCCAAAAACTAAATATAATTGCAAAAATCTCATTTGCCTTGATCACGCTGTCATTCAGATATTAATCTGTAACTATTTACTTACAGTGTGTGCGGTGGTCAGTTTGGATATCACGAGCACAGACGGTTAAATGTCCTTGAGAGAAAAAGCTCCACAGACCAATAAATCACTATCTGTGTAAACAAAGGCAATAATTCTGCAACTGTGGCTCAACGTGGGTTCAGTCGTGGGCTATGAGGAGCTTTTACAGATTCATCATTAACATGCCCAGGGATGCTTTGACACCGTGTAGATTTTTCTTCCATCTCATGGAGGATCAGCCGTGTCGTGGTTGTTTTCTTTGTCCCGAGGCGTATCATTAGTATCAGGGTTTTAAATGTGAGTGGTGTGAATAGTTTGTGTATATGTGTATGACTGCATTAGAGAACATCAGACATGGATGCAGTTTAGGCTTAAGGAGATACATTTCTGGACAGCCATCTGGACTTTTTGGTGCTGTATGTGAACCCCAGGCTACTTCTAATGGTGGATAGATATAAAATGGGGCAAACCAGTGCATTCTCTATGGCAAACAAATACAATATCAGCTGTGTTGGTCAGACAGAGTCCTGCATATAGCCTCCTACCACGTTACCTATTAACGTCACATTTCATGTTGCTGACTGTCACATCATCAAGTCGAACCGCGTCAGTTAATCAGACGTGAATAACATTCGGATTCCTTTGAGTCCATGTTCCACCGAACAGCCCAGCACCTGCACAGCTGTCAGCACCTGCGCCCACACAGCAGCCTCTCACCACAGAATCCTAATAAAGTAGAGTCCTCGCTCCTCAACAACTGTCACACTCGCTGAGGATGACAGTTTCTGCCAGGGCAGAGCAGAAACTCTGTGGCAGGAGCAACATTGGGTTTTATACAGTTGTCTGGAGATACAAATAGATTAAAGGAATAAAAATAAACGAAGATGTCCACAGGTTAAAAGAAACATCTGCTCATGAGATGAATTGTTAAAGAGGACGAATTGAGGAAAAAGGCGTCACGAAACAATTTAATCAAGCATGAAAAGGTGACTAAAGATTTGACTGAACTCTCCAACCTGATCTCCTCCGGTTCTTTATTCTGAAGCGCAGATCACTGTTACCTTTAGTCTTCAGTTTACTTTGAAAACAACAGACAGGCTTCATCTGATGATCACAATCTGTGCAAGTCATTTGCTGTAAAAAGGTCTGTGATGTAGCATGGAGCGGACGCTGTGAAAGTAATCACTTGTATTTTTTAATAATTCACTTCTATAAATAACAGGGAACCGGTGAAGCATCGGTAGAGTCACGACAGAGTCCCTTTCTCTCTTTAAGGCCGGTAAACTCTGAGCAGCTGCCTGAGCAGAACGGTTTCTTAATAAGACAAGATTACAGTATGGATGCTTAAATGCAGTTGTTAGCAGAGGACATCTCTAATCTGTGTTACATTACAAAGCTGAAATGAAAATCAGTGGAAGGGCGATGCATATCCTTTGGGCACACTTTATATAGCAGTAATTTACGAGGTCATGGTGATGGACTTTATCCATATGGTGAAGAATGAATGTTAATGCATTACTACACCATGCGACATAGGTTTGTTACTTATTCATGATGTAACTTATGCAATATCATATCGTGGGTAATAATTCTCTGATTAATTTTAGATTCTCTAATTATTTGAGGAGATATTGACCTTGACCTTTGATTTCTGTCCAATCAGCTCCGGAAGTTAAACTTTCTAGAGATACCCTCCAAAGTATTGCTCCCACCATGCTTGGTGGAAATCTGGTCAGGTGTTCATACACACACAGGGGGGCAACGACTGTATTCTATTCATACACCTCTGCTAGCATGCAAGGTAATACATGATTATCTACAAACACCTTTTGTATGGGGATTCTACATCATGCAGATAACACAGGAAGTGATGGTCAATGAAGACAATAAAAACCAGTACGGTCAAATACAATGGAGACTTTGCACGGGGGGGGGCTTAGGATAAGTGTGTCATCCAATTCAACTGTGAAAGCTGAGATAAATTCTGAACAGGCTTGTCCAGGGTAAACTTGTAGCACAAACACCTGGGCTACCTCAAAACACTTGTACATCAAAACCCACTGTACGGACTCCAGTACGAACACCTGAAGGCCTGTCTTGAAGATTAGATTCAAACAAGTTTTAAACTATTCAAAGGAAAACACTCCGATTTAGCAAGGTCGGACAGGACAGAATAAGCAGCGGTTTAAAATGTTGTGCCTGGAGGAATAAAACTGACTATTTTCTTGTATCAATTGCCAAAGTAATCATCAGCCCACTGAGTTTATTTTAACTCTTCATTGTCTGTGCAAATGCATAAAATCACAAATGAAACTGGTAAATTGTGGCATAAAATTATTTTTAAGGTTTTGAACTATATTTTATTTATGTCTTTGTTGGACTTATACAGGAAAGGCAAACCGGGAATGTAGAGGAATGACCTGCAGAAAATGGTCGCTCCTAATATTTTTGGGTTATCGGGACAACCCAAAGAGATTGTTAACAGCAGTTTACAGACATGACCTGAGAAAATAAACATCATATCTGATCAAGGTCCAAGCAGCCTGGTCAGTAGTCAAACCCGGAACCTGTTTCAGTAAGAACTCCTGAACGATGAATTAGTCTCACACACCATCTTTCCATTGTGTCTTAGCCTCCACAACTATCCCCAATCAAGATGATGTCACTTCCTGCCCACGCTGTGACTTTCCTTCCTTTGGTCTCCTTTTCTTCACCTTCCTCAAAATAACATAAATCGTCTTTTCCTTTTTCGCAAATCGTCCTCCACTTCTTTGACTCACTCGTTTGCCCCCCTTGTTTTTTCCCCTTCACGTTCCTCCTCATTAGGACACATCCATATCTCAAACTGTAGCTGGCAGGATCATCACCGTGCAAAGTGCGGGGAAGATCACAGGGGTGCTCTTAATGAAAGGTGTGTGCAGGGGCTATTTCTAAATTACACATCCTTAGACGGGGCTCTCAGATGAAAAGAAAGAACATAAATCCATAGAGAGAAGGAAGGAGGTTGGCAGGCGAGAGAGGGAGAGAGAGAGGGAGAGAGGGAGAGAGAAAGCGACAGATGTAAACCTTTCCAGGACAATGGCCAATTAGATTCTACAGATCATTAATAGTAACCTACACTTTGACTTTTCTCTTCTTTTATAATTGGATTGTATTCTACAAATCAATACCAGCTTTTTTTTCGATCACTCTCCCTTCTTCGCGTCATTAAGACTCTGCACTCATTTCTTTCCTCCTCTCACTCCGTTATTTGATCTATTTTTTCCATATCGCAGTCCTCTCCTGTCGTGGAGCTGTTTGCAGTGTTAAATCATCCTGCAGAGGTGACAAGTTTTACTTCATTAAGTAGTGGCAGAGTGCACTGCTTCACCGGGGGACTGAGGGTAAGAGTAAGGGTCTATCAATAACCATTAAGGATCCTCTCTCATTAGACCAAACCTCATAGGCCCCCGGGGCTTGAGAAATGGGCCCTGCCATCTTATGTGATGGAGCACACTTACATGGCATCAGCCAAATGCAAACTGAGGAGTAATTGTCTTACCACCAATGTTGTGTACACAGCCTTATTCTCATTCAACCTGTTAGTTTAATCAATAAGAACCTCACACCCCCCTATCAGTAGCCTCCAGTTTGCTTTAGCTCCTTCCTTTCCCTCCTCATCTTTTGACACACACATCACAAACCCATCCAGCAGAACCGAGCCGCAGCAGTATGATTATTCATATGGCAATGAGGCTGGATCAAGCTTTGCAAGGCTGCCACAGCGTGATGCGAGTGTTTCCAGATGATGACTTAGGAGCCCTACAGCTTCCCTGCCAAGAGCAGGGAATTCAAACTTAATCAGGGCGTGGACGCCTCCCTCCTCCGTCTCCTGTAGAGCTCCGGGGGGTCGAGGCCAAAACAAGAATAGAACCAGAGAGACAAAAGTCAAAGTCGAGGCAGGCGACGTGCACGATCTGTCACTTCCTTTTCCTCGAGGGGAGCCAGAGGTTTTCTCCGTTGAGTGATGGGTTCATTTTAGGGTTATTGGAGAAAGTTTTTTGTCTCGCTCGGAGAAGAGAAGTTAATAAGATTAGCTTTGTTCTACTCTGTTATCTAGCCTGCTTCCTGCCTCTCACAAACACAATATTCCAAATCTCAACACTGACTGTTGCCTATCCATCACCAGTGAGCTCTGCCAGTATTTTCCACTGAAACTCAGACAGCGATCTCTTCAGCAGGGAGCCTCCAGCCCTCAGCTCATCCCTGTCTGCAGACCGTGGTCACAGCAAGGGGAGGAGGCAATGATCAGTCCTGATCAATAATACATCGACTGCATTAAAGCTTATGAATAAGTCATGGGCGGAAGGAACCCAGTCGTGTTTCGGAACACACACACATGCAGCAAAGTGATCTTTTACTTAGGCCAGGGAAGGTGAACAGTCTGAAAAAGGGAACAAAGCAAGGGCTTTAACTGGGAGGGATATTTATCACCCACCCACTGACATTCGGTTGCATTTTGAAGCTCCACTCTGTCTCTGCGCTCTGCCACCCACTCCATTCGCTGACATTCTCTCTCTCTCTCTCGCTCTCTCGCACGTAATGGCCTTTTTTCCTGCGGGTGGAATAAATAAGTTAATACATGTGTCCTAAGGCTTAGCAAGGACTATCTGAATATAAATAGTTCATTTGCTATTGTAGAGGCCTCGCTTTGTGCCATATGAATATATTTGTATTATCTTCTTTTTTTTTTCCTTCTTCTTCTTCGTCTTCTTTTTGACGAACACCAGGGTGACTGTTTAGGTTGACTGGAGATGCAAGGTGAAATTGCCTTACACAAATACGTTTTTTTTTTTTTACCTCTGAACCCCTCAGTCTCAGACGGGAGGGAAGCGTGTGAACGTCGGGGCCTTTGACTCGATGCAGACTTGTGTGCGTGTGTGTGTGTGCCGCTGTAGACGGTTTGATTGCTTCTTAAAATGTGTGTGGCGGATGAAAGGGCAGGTGGTAACTTTAGCCAAGAACTTGAATGAGAACAACACTTCTGAATAATTAATGTCTCGGATGTTTACTTAAGGGAAATTGTACGTGTGTGTGTGTGTGTGTGTGTGTGTGTGTGTGTGTGTGTGTGTGTGTGTGTGTGTGTGTGTGTGTGTGTGTGTGTGTGTGTGTGTGTGTGTGTGTGTGTGTGTGTGTGTGTGTGTGTGTGTGTGTGTGTGTGTGTGTGTGTGTGTGTGTGTGTGTTAGTGTACACTCCGTCCAACATTGTCATTTCTTTGGGCAGTCAGTGAGTTGCTACTTGATGCCAAGTTGTGTTCATTTGTGTGTTTCTGTTGTCGCTGCTTTAGTAAATCCTGAAACGGTTGTTTATAGCTTGACCTCTTAGCATTATGGAGTCGAGAGGCTCAAAAGTCTCGGCTCCTAGGTGTACACAAGTGCTGTAGCATGCAGTGACGCGTGCACACATTTGCGATAGCTCTTTGATGAGATGCCCCCGATGTGTGTTCCTGTTGTGCTGATGTGCTCCTTGAGGAGGTGCAGGAGGAGGAAGCAGCTCTTTGTTTCTGCCACCAGAAGTATGTCAGACAGAAATGCTCCGGGAGAGAGAAGTATCGCTGTGTATCAACCAGCGTGTAGAGATTGTGCTGCATGTGGCAGAAAAGCTGAGATGTTGGAGGTGGAACACTATCAAAGCGAGTGAGCGGGAGAAGCATCCGAGAGGCAGAAATGGATGGAAATGTGTATTTCACAGAGAGATAGGAGATGGAATCACACACACACACACGCACACAAATGCACACGCATCCATACAGATAATCACCATCAGATAACACACACACCATCAGCAGGCTAGAGTTTAACTCTATTATAAGCTACAAATTATTTTACCCTGGAATAATTGTCTGCATTTTCTTGCATATGGTGATCCTTATCTTAGTTAACCACATTCAACCACTTAATGTATAATACAACATGGTCTGTTCTGCTGTATAGTTTGTATACATCTGTTTTAAAAGTCTCCAAGTTTATTCTCTATAACAGAAGTTTCATTTGAAATGGACAACCAACCTGTTAAGACTTATGATGCTGGAATTTTCTGTTATTCTTCTATTTTTTTTAGCTATATCAGATATTTTTGTCTCAACTATTTGATGGTTGAGATTTTATACTGTGGTGACATTCATTATCCCCATAGGATGTATCCTAATGACCGATGAGGATTTATATGTGGTGCACATGAGGTACCCACCTAAACTAAGATATGTTAGCATTAAGCCTGACGGAGTTTTGCCTTTATAAGAATTTTGTTTGAAGTTTAGAAAACCTCCTGAAGAACAGACTTTTTATTATCATTGCTAACTACTTATTTTCTCCTCTTACTGCTCATGGAAGCTCTCCATTCACATCTGTCTCTGTTTTGTAACAGCTCTTTGTGCTTCTCCATTAAATTAGACATAAAAAGTGTCTGTTATGTTCTTAAATGGTTGGCATGAAGCACTTTCTTGTCAAATGTATAACCAGTAAACAAAGCCTTGGTCAGATGTTGTTGCTGCTCACAGGCTGAACTATTAATTTCATCAAACGTAACCCTGAACTAAAAGTTTCTGAGATATCAGTTTAACACCAGAAACCTCAGGTGATCTATAAAACAGTCAGACACGAACAATACAAATTGAATAATATCTTTTTTGTTTTCTTAGATAAATGACAATAAATTCATATTATAAATGCTAACGAGCCGCCCAAGGTCAGAGGAAGGGAAGAGACTTGTGAATAATGAAATGATGGCACTTACTCCGGAGATGCATTGACTCTCATTAAATTAAACATAATTTTGATACAGCAACTGTGTGTTTACAAAAAAAAGTCAAAATTGAAAAGGGATGTGGTTGTGTAGATTTCGGGGGGGAATCGTTATGAGAAAGATGGAGGGTAGATAGAAACGAGCCACAGTAGAGAGTTGCTTCACCTGGAGGAACGGTGCTCTATCACCTTCGCGACATTGTCCAATTAGAGCATATGATTAGTGTAGACTGTCTCCAGTGAAAATGAATCTATCAGCCCCGGCTCGGATTGCTACAGGTCCCTCCAGTTTAGCTCTCGCTTTGTCTCTGTCACCGCAGAACTGCTAATATAAAACCGACAGAATGGATGATTTCTACTTAAGACGTGGCCTGATTGAAACTGATTACATTTCACACAGGTTTATTATATTACCATGTTATGTGCTCATGCTGGAGGGCGTGTGTGTGGGCGTATGTGTGTGGGTAGCGAGGTTGTGTTAATTTGTGAAACAAGAAGAGATTTGCAGGACGGGATGTGATCAGATTCATTTGCCTCCACCAAGGAAGTTGTGTTTTTTCCTTGTGTTGGTTTCTAAGTGAGATTACACAGAACAACCGGAATGATTTACACAAAATGTGGTGGAAGGAGGCAGTAAGAGTTTGAGAAGGTGTTGGTACAGATCCAGGAAAATGTTTTTCTTTAACATTGCAAGAAAAGGCATTTTTAATCCTTTATATAAGATCTTAATGAAAACAACCAGACACATTTAGGAAACTGGTACGATATGTGAACTGTGTTGCAGCTTGATTCAATGGCCTGTTGCTGTTGGGCCTTGATAGAGGTATTTGCTCTACTGTGCCATTCTAGTTACGGTTATGTTATGTTTCTCTTCTTCCAGGTTCCCAGAGCCGAGGGCGGCCCCCCTCGATCCCCGGGACTTTGAAGACGATGATTCCGGACCGTCCATGGGCCACGCCCCCTGAGAGCAGCACTCCAGACTGTTCACTGCATCCACCTGTCCTTCAGCGTCTGCCTCAGCCAGCCGTCAGGCCGGCCGAGCTGTCAGCCTTGGCCCTCGCTCTGTCAGCTGTCTCCCCATCATCGCCCCACCCCTCCCCGGTGCCAGCTGGCAGTGGCCTGACCTTGAAGGAGGCTGCTGTGACAAATATGGATGACTCTCAAACCTTTTTTAATTCCCCACTAGCTACTAACTTTCTTTAATTGAGGCGCACAACTTATGCGCAATCAATTACCATCACGCTCGATTTTCTACAGCCAGCCAGATCCCAGGCTTTACTGGTGAGCCTGGCTGAGCCGGAGAGGCAGCCTGGGTAGGCAGCCGAGCGGAGCGTCTGTTGAGCCAAACAGATGTCAGGAAAAAAAGGAAATTCTGTGACATGGAACGCTTCACTCTTCATTTATTCACAGTATCATTTTGATTCAGTTGCTGTGACAAAAACTGCGGATGCTCTCACACGTTAAAAAGAGATTTTATTTTCAGAAGCCACAATGTCTTAAATCACAAAGATAATATTTTATATAAATCTATCTGTATTTTTTTGTTGTCTATTCTACAATGTTGTCCCGGGTGCTTTCCATCATCAAGTTGCCTTCAGTTGCCTGCGGATTCTTTATGCCCGTATATTTGGGCCCATTTATTTTTGTTCTTGTCAGATGTATTATCAGAAACATAGGAGGGGGGTTGCATTTTGCCAGACATTGATTGGTAAATGTTGCTGAGTCTTTGTTAGGTAAAAATCGAATTGTACTCTCACAGTATCAGCTTTCAGTGCACTATAATGTAAAGGCCCATTACTCTGGGGCCAATCTGCAGCTTATGACGGATCGCCGTCCAGACAAACACACACACTTCCTACCTTGACCCGCCGGGGCCGGAGCCTTCACTCCTGATGTACCACCGCGAATCTGTCTGTATCAGCATTTTGTTTTAATGTGATTGATTCTGTTGCCTGATATTCAAAATCTCAGTTAGATTGAGACCACGCCCACTTCAGGATCGGTTAGAGTCGAGAAGAGAAGGCTTCGGTGTGTGTGTCGTTCGAGGCGCTCGTCAAACCACTGGGTGTAGTTTCATCTAATCTGGGTTGGAAAAATGACAGACACGAGAGGGATTTGACAACAACAGGACTTCACTACTGTAGATCTGCACTTAGATGCACTGAGAGCTGTATAGACCGACCCAGGGGAAATGTTGGTGAATCAACAGCCTATTGAAATCATTCTTTATTCTAGTGTAACGACAGACAGGAGTCTGACTGTCTGATGTTTCTCTCTCCTGTTTTCATTTGTCTATTTTTGTCTGAGATCTAAATAAACAGCCTGTTTCTTACATTTGGTGTAGGAAAATGACATTCATACGTATACATTAATTCATTCCTGCATATTTTCTCTCTTGCAAAAGCAAAAACCATCAGTCATCCTCGACACTATTATCAGAAAACCCTTTTTTTTTCAGAAAAAGACATTTGACAATGTATGGAGAGGGAGTGTAAAGGGGGAACACAGAAAGGGGAGGATTTCTTCTTCTACTTTCATCAAGATTCAAAGCAGCAAACCATCCAGATAGGACTGGGAATAGGAGGTGTGGGAGCAAAGGGTCCAGAGCAGGAGAACTCCTCAGGGTCTCTGCTTATCTAAAGATGCATTTAAATGCAGACCTGATTCACGCCTGCAGCACCGGACCAGCCAGAACCCACTTTTCATCAACTCACAGCCGCAATCAGAAAGTCTTCGTCTCACCTCTGCTCATTTTTCTTTCTCCCTCTCCCTCTCTGTGGCTTCACACCTGAGAGAGATTTCTCAGCATGCGCATTCTGTACACGTTGAGATATTTATTGACTCAGAGAAACTCATTTAGCCTGCTGGTTATTGCCATCTGGGCAGTAACACATCTGGCTCTGCATGTGTAACTTTACAGAAATAATGGGGCTGCAAGTTCTCCCAGAAATAAAAATTCAGTCATTATCTACTCCACCACTGTGCTGATGGAAGTGGTGGGTGAAGTGTTTGAGTCCTAAAAACACTTCTGGAGTTTCAGGGGTAAACAGTGTTGCGGCCAAATGCAAAACAATTGAAGAAATTAGTGAACTATCTTCAGACGTAAAAAAAACACTTACACTTGTGTGGTGTCATATAAGTGTCCACAAGATATTCATGCTCACCTGTGTTGATGTGGAGAGATGTTTGACTGTGATAAAAGAAAGTCTGTTAACAGTATACAGGGAATGGAAGGTTGAGTCGGACGATGGCGGATGGGATCTGAGATTAGCCTACGAGTAAAACCCGGTCCGATTCTCCTCTTCTTTCTTTCCTCCATCAATGTCTTTGTAAGTTTCTTTGCTGGCTCTGCCACGATGTCCGTACTCTGAATACCAAGCTGGCTTTCTCTTTTAGTTAGCAGCTAACTCTTGCTCAGAGCGCTGGCACCGGCTGTTGGTGTGAGACTAACGCTGTGAGCAGTCTCGCAAATGTTCCTGCACGGTACACCAGAGCATAATCAAGTTCCAAGCATTTCCCCTTCCTCCTATTATGCTTGTGTACCATCAGAATGATTTCAAAGCCGGTATTTGAAGGGACGAAATGAAACAACATTGTGTAGTTGTGAAGGGGCATAGCCAGATCCCAGCTGCGGTGCGGAGAGAGCGGCTGGTTTCAGCGAATAATCATTATCCTGTCATCTGTCGGCGAGCCCAAACAGATCAGAGAAATAATAACAAACCCGAGGTAGGGGACAGTGCGCCGGTTGTCGAGGGAGGAAATGGAGGGGAAAAGATTGTCTGATCTCATTTAGCCCGGTGCACCACGAGGTTCCCCCTGTTTTTTTCCCCCACACCCAATTACATCTGTTCTCCCAGGTTCACTTCACTGAGTCACAAGGATGCGCCAGCAAGCACGAGCACAGCTGTAAGACCTCCTCTCCGGCTGATCGGCAAAAAGAGACTATTTGTGCAGTTGTATTGACGGGAATTAATTGCTCCATGGGTTGTGAGATTGAATTAGCTACGTGACACGCCTGCTAGTGGTGATGGAGCTTTGATTGCTGCCTTTTAATGGAGCCTGTTTCTCTCTGCCATCGTTTAAAAGACAGTCGGAGGCTCTGGTTCCACAGTAATGGAACGGCTCCACCACACAGCAGCCCACCATGAGACGCCTTAATGATTCTGTTTGTTTGACTTCAAGAGCTGCAAGAGAAACCAAAATGTTGTCTTCAGAAAACCACACATTTCCCTAAGATATACTATATATGTGTGTATGTGTGTGTCTGTGTATGTGTGTGTGTGTGTGTTGGTGGAAGGGGGTGAGGGATGTGTATGTCTATATGTGTTTGCTTCAAAGAATTTGTGAGGCTGTGCATTAGCCTGTGAAAAATGACATTTTATCTGCAGAGACCCATAGATTGCATGTTCTTGTACCATTCAAAATAATGTATTGCTTGTCTCACAGTAAATACACTTTCTCATTCGGCTCTCCCTCTAGCCTCTTCAGACACACACACACACACACACATACACACACACACAAAATAAAGGGATATAGCCCCGGATTTTTCTATTTTCCTCTGTTTGCGTTGGGATCAACATCTCACTGAACTGAAACCACAGATGACTTTTACACTATCACACATTGCCTTGTGAGGACTTCGAGATTGTATCGCGGTTGAATTTAACACTTTTATCCTCTGTGGTGTGGTTATGTGCCTTTGTGATGTGTTTGCAATGCATTATGGATAAAAAAAATGGGAAATGGCAGTGTGGGTAAAATTAGCATGAGGGCAGAGAAAAACACTTGGACTTCAAAACACCAACCAAGGATATCAAATAGATGATTGAAAAAGCTGCACGCAACCAAATAGACGACTCAAGGACGTCTTCAATGAATTTGTTGTTTGTGTTTCAGTCACAAACTTGCAGCTCTTTTTGCCGAGCTTGCTTTTTCTTTAGCTAGATGCTAACTCTTGTTCATAGCGCTGGCTTGATTAAAAAAAAGTCACACATACCAAAAATTAATTTCTCTTTGACTCAAGAATGTCAGCTCTAAATTTGTTCTTTGCATTTTAACAACTCACAGCTTGTCTCCAAGCTAGAGTTTTAATTAAGCTAGCCGCTAACTCATTTAATTTATCTTGTTCAACAAAGGGCTAAAGGTAAAGAATACTAAATATGTATACATAAGTAAAAGGCACCTACTCACCTGGTATTACAAAGTGGTTTGTGGGATCTGATCACAAGTGGACAGCTCTGAGTGTTAGCATCACACCTGGTTTTACCATGTTGCCCCAAATGCTTCTCGTGATCGGATAGCACTTCCCTGCCGTACATGCAAATAAACACGTACATCATTTCTGTTTACAAAGACCAAGGTGCATTGTTTTTACAGAGTCTTCGAAAACCCCCGCAGAATGTGGTCTGGCGTGATCAGATTGATCAGAGCGTGTTCACACCTTTCATTTTGAGCTGTCCACTTCTGACCGGATCACATAAAACCACATTTTAATCCTATGGTGTGTACGGGGCCATAATCTCATCCGGGCTGAGGAGGTGGTGATGCAGATTGTAGACCAGCCCAGACTGACTGACAGGAGGCATCTGTCAGAGGAGGCAGGTACAGACTGCCTGGCAGCTCAAGCTCATGAACAACGACTCAGTGGAGACACGAGGGACCAGAGAATCCATCTCTCCCCTCGACAGCCTCCATCACTCTTTCATCCCAGAGTCAGCATAGACATCTCAGTTCCTTTTGCTCTAACCTCTGCACAATCATTTAATGTCGGATCATCCTACGCCGGCAAGCCAAGGAACTGCAGAGAGGCAAGGGAAGAGACTGAGGGGACGCCAGGATCTAAAGAGCAGCAGATGAGGGCATGCCAGGGTCAACAATGAGGATTAGAGTTCACAATTCAACTCACAAGGACGAGAGATAAAAAATTGGTCACATGTAAGGAGATAGAGATCCTGGACCGATCCTGATGCAGCAGAGAGATTCTGTGGCGCTCTGTTTCCCTGCAGCTGACATTGGAACGTGCCTCTGAATAAAATGAACATCCCGCCTCGATAACACTCACTGCTGTTGCTTTTAGGAGCTTTAACACATTATACACCCTCTGTCACAACTATGATGAATCATCCTCACAACAGGGATGAATGTAGAATGCAGAGAAGTGGGCGGCAAAGCGTTTGCTGGCTCACGCTCCCAAATCTCTGCCCAGAGGTACATCGAAGAGAAGACGAAGTGTCTACAATGTAATAGCAACACATGATATTAGTTTTTAATGTTAGAAATATGTCTTAATGCGTGTCAAAAAAAGATTGAAACAAGTTTGCTTTCGCTAAAGTTTTCCATCCACCCACACTAACCGTTCACCAAAGCCCCGGCAGCCTGATTCGATCCACTCTTGTTTTCCCCTCCATCTCTTCCAGCCTCCCCGTCCCTCCTCATGCCTCTCATCATTCATGCTGTGTACACAGTCTGTCCCTCTCTGCCTGCCCAGGCTCCTCCGGAGCTTGTTAATTGCGTCTGTGACACAGGTCTGTGTGTGAAGCAGCAGTAGTAATTGCTCTGGCCTGGCCTGAGGAGAGGAAGGGTGCGGCCGTCTGGCCTCCGGGTTTGCCCCAAGGCTGTGAGATTAGATACAAGCTTCCATGTTTGATGAGATGGATGGCATTAGTAGTTTTATCAGGGACAGAGTCGACAGTCAAACTTGTATTTCTGTCTTCATCAGGTTTGACTGTGGCGCTGTCAAATATTTTGCTTGTGTAGCTCACCGGTGGCTGGAAAACTGATTTTAAAACACTGTGATAACCTTTGACCTAAAACAGGGACACTTAACAGGGACACTTTATAAAAATGATGATAACAATTATAACAATACACATTTAATGTTCAATATTCAATTATATCATCCTAGTCATAATTTGAAAACTTGAAATGAAAGAAAATAAAAGATAAAACCCTCTAGGATGAAATAGATGAGATCGTAACATAGATTGTAAAAAGAGAAAAGTGAAGCCAAAGCACCCCCGTCCACCTGATGGCCAGTGGACGGGGGTTTCAGAGCCAAGGAACCAGTATCACCAAGGCTCTATCACATTTTTTTGAACTGGGAACATGTAGGAAACTCCGACTCACACGTCTGCAGGGCCTGTTCAGAGGAGTCGGGTGTAAGGGGCTTGGTGATATACTCCGGCGACAGCTCACTCGGGCCATCGTGTGTGATTAAAAGCGATTTAATAGAGACAGGGACCCATCCATTCACTTTATTTGTTTCTCACGATTCTGACGCAGCGAGATCAGACGCCATCGTTGTGCATAAGTTGTAGATCCCGCCGACCCGTCCACAGGATTTAACCGCCTGCTGTTGTACAAATAGCTTTCCAGCGGTAAGTAGCTTAGTGTCAGCGGCCCCCATTTATCAGGCTGTTCTGGGGAAAGACCAGAGCTTCTACCCTGCAAATTATCCTAAATAAATCAAAAGCAGAGTTTGGGGGAAAACCAGTGAGATCATTTGATGTCTATATATAAAACATCCAGAATGACACAGTGTGATTTATTTAACAGGCTGCCTTGGATCTGTTAAATACAGAAAGTATATCTTGCAGAATTTTTCTCGACATGTGGATATTCTAAGTTTGGGATTCTGAGATAATATCACCCAGTAATGTAAAATGAGATTTAGGCAGGTGGGTGGTTAGCACTGTGTCTTCACAGTAAGACAGCCCCTGGTCTGAACCTCAGCTGGGCCAACTGGGATGTGTCCGTATTAAAGGACTCCTTAAATAACAAGGTATTAGGAAGAAACGTACCTAGCATTGCCCTTGACTAATGCACTGGCCTCAGGACAGGATTTGGTTCCTTAGAGCTGCGACACAGCTGACCACTGACGCTAAAGAGTGTTCCAGGGTCAGATCCGGAGGACAGTTTCTTCGCTGTGATTAATGAAGCGCAACAGAAAAGAAATGCTCAAATTCAGGTTTGCAAAAGCCGCTGCCAGGATTAGTAGGAATGTTGGAAACGTTTCTTTTATCAGTTAATTTAATCCCAGGATAGCCTACCTGTCTTTAACATTTAAAGTGTAAAAGTATATCCTCACCATTCTCACCCCACAAACAAAGTATGTACAAAAAAATCACATACTGTTTTGGACACTATGACAGTTAAGTACAACAATGTAAACCAGGACAGATTTGGCAAACACCAAATCTCCGTGGAAAACTCTTTCCACGGAGAAAGAGTTAGTAAGAGAAGAGAAGACGTCAGAAACATATCGGTGATATATCAATGATAAATCCATGAGAAGCAGCAGAGTCTGTGTTTGCTTTGTTTGCTTGATATGACTCAGGTTCATGACCTGTACCAGACAGTGGCTGTTTAGACAGGTGGACGTTTTGTGGGTGTGGGTATTAGTCAGTGCTTCTAGGCAACACGGTGAAATCACGACCCATCCTTCCTCCGGGTTCAATAGAAGTCTGTGGGAAATCATTCCCTTCATTGCGGACGACAGAAATGTAGTTTTACGTTTTTTTCCCAGCAAACGTGGTTGTGAGAATGAGAAACTGCTCATTCTATGATTTGATTTGATTGTAGAGCAAAAATGATCAAGAACTAACAGCAGAGCATTTTTGTTTCAATATTTTTTAAAGACTAATGATAACCAGACATGTTTTGCAGAAGCAAGCTTTCTTTGTGAGAAGCCCTGCGATTCTGAATGTCCTCAAGATTGAGACAGAGAAATGACAGATATTTAAAAAGCTATTTCCTTCAGCCAGGCCGAAAACCAATATCAGTGAGCGTTTGCACAGTAAACAGGATTTTCTCCAGTAAGTTCTTCACTGACATGTTGTATTACCGTCTGTCCTTGTTCTCCCCGCCTCCACTGAATGTTTCCTCTGCAGACTCCCCGTGGTGACTACTTAGCCGAGATGACAAGCAGCTTAAATATCAGATCCTAATTTGATGCAGCGATGATAAGACTAACTAACATGCGCTCTTTAATGCCTTTTCAAAAAACTATTTAATTTCTTTCCCACATTGTTTTATTTCCCTCTCAGATGAATATTAAACCCTAACCCCCTAACCCGAACCATAAAACGGGAAACATACTATATTGTTTTATCTGACACGTTCAGCCTCTTCTCACCTCCCTGTTTCCTGTTGATGCGTCTCTCACTTCTTTGGTGTTGCTCTGCCTCCACTCCCAGGCACCGTCACGTACAACCAGCACTAGCAGGTATTTCGGCTGATGTGCTAATGACCTCTATTCAACACGAGGGGAGACTGAACTTTCTGCCTCCGCAGCAACACTTCCTCTGCCCTGAAATGAGGATAGTGTTGCTGAGAGACCACAATCATAACACGACAATGTTGTATAGTCTTTCTGGATGGATAATGTGTAGCCCACGGGCTCCTCGTAGACATCTCCTCACTAGAGTAAAATAACAAACAGATGTATGAGCTAAAAGAGGAGAAACTCGACAGAATGAAAGAGAAATTGTGAATTTCGTATTCTGTCAAGGGAGATCGCACTTTTAGTCAATGGATTTCTCCTAAACTGATGAAGGGAATTTGCCGAATGCATATTTCGATGTGTGAATGTTTTGAATTTGCTTCTGCTCTGTGAGACAGAACGATATACGTGTGTGGTCTCGAGGGCAGATTTTTGTACTGCAGAAATAAAAGGAAATACATCGGAGGCAGAGGGAAACGTAATAAAAAGTCCTGTGAACTGAGGTGCAGTTTGAAAAGCTTGAGAACAGGGGAAATAAAAAGTGCAAAAAAAGCATGAAGGCAGATGATTCTTCCACTGCTTCAGAGAGGAAACGCATTATGATGTGAGGATAAAGCATAAATACAAGTACACTCGACGAGCTTCAGCATCGGGTTTATTCAATACACTGCAGCCGTGGGCAGCTACGTTCCTGTAAACCATTGATGCATCTTTTATTTGTAGTGGAGGAAATGGGATATGGGACATTACAAATGGCAGACAGAGTGGAGATGGAGCAGAATGAAAAGTAATTCTAATCCCTGAATTGATAGCAGTGAACTGACACATCAGGGCTACTGGGAAACAAACGTGGGGAAGCAGGCTCCGGGTTTCGGGGCTAAGAAGATGCTGTCGTTGAATTTGAATCCCGTACAGCACACGCGGCGGCACAGAGGGATTAGACGTGTTTGTATTTTTCATTCATGTCCACAAACGCCACAGGAAATCCTGTCTTTCTGTCTTTTGGGCTTCATTGTCTCTCCGAAACAGGCGAGCGTCCATTAGTGCTGGCAAGCGGGGGGGATTGAGATGAATGTGTTCCAATTTTAACCACCCCTCCGAGTGCCCTGCAGGGTCTCCCAGTGCACAGAAGGACCGCAAAGTGGGTGCCGGGCTATTGCAGAGTGGCCGTTCAAGCTCTACCTGTGGGTGGCATATCAAAAGCGACTCTGTGAATGCACTTGCACGACTTCGTATAAACACAAAGTTGCACAGGGAGCTCTCTCCCTGCTTCCCTCTCCGGCCTCCTCACACATCCCTTTGTCGCCTGCAAAGGTCGGTATCTCTGAAAATGCACATAACCACTTAAAATGTGACCACTCTATCTGTGTTACCACGCCCCCCCCGCGTGGCAGATAATAGGGGAAGAGACTGTGAACGCCCTCGCTGAGAAACCCTATCTGATGACAGAGAGGAGAAGAAAAATCCTGCTTGCCTCTGAGAGCCAGTATCTGTTTATTCACTCTGCACTCGAGTCATAATCACCCTGTGTGCAGACTCTCCTCCTCGTGAAAGCTTTTGTGTACAACCGAGCGGATGACGTCTCCTCTCGGTCCTCCGCTTTCCCTTTAAGATGACGCTTTGAACATCTGGCCTCAAATCACAGCTGTTTAACCCTGTGCCCACCTTGTCACGCGGTGGGGGCAAAACTCTGAGAATGGGGCTTGTTAACCGTGATGTATGAGTTGCCATTAAGATAATGATAATAAAACGGCGGGGCTGGTTAAACGAGCATCCATTGGTGGTAATTGTTCTTATGATGAAAGGTCAGGCCCAGCATGTGTCTGAGCCCGGGCGCCACGAGTGACGCTTCTTAATGAGACTTTTTTTTTTCGATTAAATTATCCCCAGGGGAAACAAAGATGGAGGCCGTTGCTTTCTGCCCCCCACCAAGTCGACACCCCCGACCACACGCTGCGTCTCAGAGGCGTTTAGGACGGTAGTTTGCCAACTTCATCAAACGTTACAGAGGAGGGATTGTTCCCCGACTTCCTCCGATAGGATCACCGCAAACTCCTGAAGCTCTACGGCCGTTTCAAGTGTGCGGGGGGGAAGCTGTTGTACCGGCAGACACGCACCGACACACCTCCTTCCTCCTAAACGCTTGGATTTGCGTTTCCCCTGCTGATGTGCAGAAGTGCCCCCCATCCCCCCCCCCCACACTTCCTATGAGGATTATAAATGATCAAAGCTATGTTCATTCCAAACTCACATTTCCTCCACTCCTAACAACAGCCAGGAAAACCCCCATCGGCCCACACACACACACACACACACACACACACACACGCACACCTCTGTATCAGCCAGCAGGATAAGCTCCAGGCATGCTTGAGAGGGCAGGGCGATATGCAACCAAACACTGCTTGGAAACTTTCTATTACCACTCGTAAATCCTCGGGACGTTTGGCTGTGTCGTGTTGCCAGGTCCCGTGCTTGTCAGGGGACTCGTTTCCAGGTGAATCATGCTGCTTCACGGCCCCCCCCGTCATCCTTTCGGAATTGGAATGGCTCCCTCCGTGTCACTCAGCCCGAGACGTATTTAGTCTCTGAACCACATTATCCTCGCACTTCAAAAGATGTCCTATATTTCAACTGTGTTCCACTTTTTTTTTTACATCCTTCTAGCTATTGTTGAGACGCTTGTGACGCCTGCCCTCTTTTCCCCGGCCTTTCTCTGTGTCGGGCCTCGGCGGATGGATAGATGTGTGCGACTGTGTCACCTGGGAGTCTCATGAGAGGTCGCGAAGGACGTGGGCAAGACAAAACAGCCGTTTATATGTTTGTTTGTCGGTGTGTGAGCTGTGAGTGTGGATTTCTGTCTGCGTGCATGTGTGCCACTGAATGAATCACAGATGTGTAGCGAGGAAGGGGTACGCTTTGAATATGAGCACTTCCCTTGTTGCTTTGGGGCTCGGGTCCAGCCGCTGTGGTATTGAGCTGGTAATTCTTCACCCTGTGATCAAAGGCCCGGCTCCCAGTGCGCTCCCCCAACCACCAGCCTCTCCCCACTCCCCCTTATGTCTCCCTCCCTCCCCTGTTCGAGCTCCTCCAATCAGAGCCCGGAGCAGCCAGGCGTGAGTCATAACCCCATGGCACCATTGCTCATTAACCCTGAGTCTTGCAGATCTCTTACTGGTCCCTAGACTTTTACCCCTTCAAACCCAACTTCCTCTTTAAACCCTCACGCTGCACCCACACTTACACAATCTCTTTCAGTCTTTTCTGAAAACCTTTCCGACAGACAGCCCCTGGAACAGTTTTGATCTCACACATGATGCAGTCTGTCATGCCCCAGACAAAAATCCCCCTCAACACCTATAACTTTCAGTGTAGTTAAGATATGTCATGCTCCCTTTCCTCCTAACCCCCCCTTTTTCAAACACCTGTCTACATTTATGCACTTGACGACAGAATCTCAAGCATGAACCACCAACTTTTTTTGCACCAACTTTCTCTCTCTGATTGAAACTGCTGCTTGCTGCTCCTTCTATTCTAATTCATGCTTCAATAGCTCTCATGTGCCACTCACACAAGGGCGCTGTGCATATTCACTCACTCTGGCATCTCATAGACACGCTGCTGCGATATTCTCAAGGTCACCCTCAATGTTACCCGCAAATCTGGGTCTTTTTATCTAACACAAATATAGCCTGGAGCACGGAGCAGTCTGATGAAAAATGCAGAATAGAGCCAGAGCATGGCGGGGAGCAGGGAACCAGTGTCCCACTTTGGCCTATAAAAAAACCACCTGTGACAGTTGGTGCTCTGCTAAATGAAGGCAGCCCCGGGCTGTGAGCACTGGGCCACAGCAAAATGATTGCCATGAAACGGGCCGAGCCAACTGGGAGCTCTGGTGCCTCTTTTAATCCTGGCCCAACTCCATCACGCGACCTTCTGACCCTGATCCTGCTGTCCCGCTGGTTTCCTCCTCTCTCAGTCTCTCAATTAGTATTTATTTTATTCTACTTTCCAATATTGTATTATCTTTGTCTGTGCAGTTGTTCATGTGCGCCCAAAATCACAGGAAGTAAGTCAAAAAATGAGATTTATTTTGTGCCAAACAATGAACCAGAATATTGATTTAATGTGAGGTGAAGAAAGAGAGAGGTGAAGAAAGAGAGAGGGAACTGTGGAGGTAGAACAACAAAATAATTTAACTGTCATTTTTTCGCATATTTATTGTCAAACTTTATTTAAGGGAATCTACGCTGACAGGGAACAAGAGGCAA
The DNA here is from genome assembly GCF_949316205.1 of Platichthys flesus. Lineage (NCBI taxonomy): Eukaryota > Metazoa > Chordata > Actinopteri > Pleuronectiformes > Pleuronectidae > Platichthys > Platichthys flesus. Next base: position 8,197,993 of record NC_084950.1, on the reverse strand, counting down.
ACTTTGATATCAGTCACTCACAATTGTGGACCCCACAGAATGAATCGTAAACACTTTGGTTTACTTTTTCTTTTCATAATGAAGTCAGCTATTTAAATTTTGTGTGAAATGGCTCAACAACAATATGCTTGAATATAGGGCCGGGCAATATATCAAACTTTAAAAAAAATTTGTTTCCAATAATAAAGAAGATAATGTTTATTTATGATACAATTATCAGATAAAATTTGGGTAAACCCCATATTTGCATAATCCTATTAGCCTTTAAAGGTCTTAAGCTACAGCTGAAGGCTTACCTGCCGTCACGTGTTGGGTGAAAACGAAGAAAAACACATTTTATATGTAAATGTAAAGCCACAGAAATTAGGTCACACGTCACCTGTGATTCAGGGATGGTTTAGGATCTTTAAAGCTGGAAGAACAGCAGAAGCATATCCGTAGTAAAATGAGCAAGAAGAGACAAGAAACACATCACACCACATCCCACCGAGTACAGGAAGTCATTGGTCCTAGCACAGGACAGTCTTTGGTGGTCCCCTGACATCTCACCTGGCATCACCAGCAAGCTAACAGTTTTAATCCAGCATGAAATGTCACAATAGTTGGGTGGCATTGACCTTTAGCTCAGACGTTCACTCTGCTCAAACGATGATATGTAAAAACTTTGGACAGATCCCCAGACTTTTCATCTGCCGTTATCCTCTGGGCAGAATTAACATTTTTGTCCAGTGCTTTGGTTTCGGACCTAATAGCAGCAAAGCTAATGACATTCCCAGATGCCTCGGTTCACTCGGAGCACCAATGTGCCTGAGAGGAGCCTAACAGACGACAGTCTCACTCCGACATGCTGAAGAACCGCGTCTGCTCTCTGCAATCAGCCGTTGTTTAAACTCCAGTGATGATGACTTCATCATACAAAGTCACATCGAGCAACTGTTTATATTGTGACACAATGAGAGGGATGAAATCCTCACAGCCCACTAACTATGTTTAGGTGAGAGAAAATGACCCGTTGCTCGGCCTGATTTGACCTCGTTTGAAGCTGTTGTTTGAAAACCAGATGTGATAAAGGACTCTGGCCTTCAGAGCTGCTTCACCACACTGAGTATCGTCCCCACTTAAACTACTCTGTCTCCATGTTATGAAGTACAGCATTACATTTAATCAATAAGCTAATTCCACTTCCTCTGTAGGTATTTATATTTATGATATGATTAGTTATCTATGAGCCATCTTCAAAGCAAATATTAAGTCACAATATATGAATAGCACAGGAGCGTCAGCAACAAGCTTTTTACTTTAGTAGTACTGGGATTGAACCTTTTTGAAAGTGACGTCCTTGTGTTTTGTCCATTACAATATTATTTATTATAATTCTTATTCAGTTGTATTTACTACAAGCTTGTAATTTGCAATTCTGTGTGAAGACTTTTTTGTAATTATTATTAAGAAAACACCAAGTGATTGTTGTGCTAGCACATACAAAATATCTGTGAAACGCTGCTCAAACATTGGATGTCAGGGGACCAAGGATCCTATTATTAAAGATCAGTGGCTAAAAATAATTCTGAAACACAAGAGCACTTAAGTCTGAAATTGACCAAATCCTAGAAACATTTCATCACTGGCTGACCATCGTGTATTTAATCAGGGAATAGAAGCCTACAATCCTTTACCTGTATCAACCATTGAGAGAACCATCTCACGTGACAGATGCAACACATCCGGTTCTCACCAGAGCTGCACAGAGAAGCTGGAGAGCAGAGATGATAAAATACGTTGAGATGCTTTTTGGTTCTTAAAAAATCCACAACAATCTTCTTATGGATAACAGAACTTAATCACACGACAAGTTTAAAATATGCGACCTTTAAGAAAGCCATTGTTGATGCTTCAGGCATTTCTGACTCAAATTGTTATTCACCTCTGCCTCTGAAATCCCAAATCAATATCTCTTCCTCAATTGATGCTCTGCCTGGGCCTTATAGATTGACAGTCACACACACACACACAAGCTACCCTTTCCATCTCCCTCTGATTCAGTTGTCGATCTAATGTCCCTGCAGTGCCACCACGGTGTCAGCTGTGCTAACTAAAGTCAAAGGAACAAGGCATTGATCACGTAATCGAATGACGTTTCAATTAATGCATTAGAGAGGAGTGTGCAGGAGACCCTGATGGGAAAGTTCTGCAAGTACAGTTTGTAGATGTGTTTCCATATGACTGGTCACATGAGCCTGAATGTAATTGTGCGGCATTGTCAGCGGAGCGTTGTTTGCGTGTCGTTCCGAATATTCACCAGCATGTCAACTCCTTAATGGGGCCGGCAGAAACATTAGCCGAAAACTATTGACGCATTGTCCCCCGATGTGTCCCTGCTCTGGTCTTTCTGACACACACACGCACACAAACAAAGACGTCCTTCACATCAGAAAGCTGATTATCAATCGTAAGATGAATGTCAAGAGGCTCATGATGAACAGCCCCGGCCGGTCCTACAGGGGCCTTGGCATTTCACAGGCTTCCTCGACTGAGGGTCTGACGTGACAAGGACATGTCATCCTGAAGCTCTTATGAGGGGCACCGCTAGATTAAATGATGTACTAGCGAAGCCTTGTGTGACTCTGCCGCTCGTATTTACTTTCAGTGATACCCCTCAGCTCGCCTGTAATATGAGGGACGCATTCAAGGACTAATGTTTCTAATCTTATTCCCCATGTCTTTCTATTTCGATATCTCCCCTGATTATTTATTCACAGACGTTTCCTCATCCAACCCTCCTGGCTTCCTAAGGCGACTCATTCTCTTTCCCGCCTCCTCTGGAAGTGTTGGTATCCGTCTCCACACACACGCACACACACACACACACACACACACACACACACACACACACACACACACACATCCTGTTACACGTAGCTCTCGCTGCGTCTCTGGCTGGATCTCACTCTCACTTTTTTTCTCGCTACCACCAGTCGCCCACAGGCAAAGTCATCCCAGTTTGCTACACCCCCCTCACACTCACACTCACACACACAAACCCTCCAGCCTCCTCCTCCTCGCCAATCAGATAATCTGGCTACCTCAGAGTCATTTTACAAACTTGGCCACTAATTGGGTTTCTCCTGCGATTAACTTAATAACAACCTTCATATTAGAGTTTAATGTACCTTAATGAGCCCATTTGTTGGCCATTGGCTAATTAGGGCTGATCTGTTCATAGATAGCTTACATTGAATGATGGGCATCCCTGAAACACCGTGCGTCAGTCGGTAATGACGCTAAGGCCTTGTTCTTTGCTGTTAAACACCTGCAGCCATGTTTCGAAAATACAGATTATACGGTTTTGGTTTGTGGATCCGTCTGTATAATTTGTGAGACTGCGCAGCATTAACGTTAATGACAGCTCCAGGGGAGCAGAGTAAAATCCATTTCACATTGACTGCCAAATCTTCTTCCTCCTCGACAAGCATTTGGTTTTGATTAGCGCTGATTGTATTCAGGGTTTGTGTTGAGGACACTCCTTTTGTCAACTCTGCAGATCATTAGAATATTTATATCTGCCAACTGTAGACGCACAAGTGCAGCCGTAGACCATCCAGACCCCTCATCACAGACTGGCAAACATGGGGCCCCACTGGTATTGAGCTTGAGAGGGAGGGATTTGAGGACACTGGGACCCTGCAGGAGCTATCAAGCCGAAATCGGCGACGAAGTTTTAATAGATCCCACTGACATGCCGAGCCCCTCCCCTGGAGTTTGAGTCTGCATGGAGCTTGGGTTTGATAAGGCGCCGGGTGGATGATTACACAGGGAGCTGGAGGAGGTTGATATTGGGCCGCGTCCCAATCGCATGCCTCCAGGTTAGCGTGCTATCAAAAGAAGGGGGTTTGTTCGAAGGTTGTCTGACTGCACACATCCATCGCTCCCTTATCTCTGTATGTTTGTGCTGTGTATCAATGCTGTATCTGAGTTCTTTAATATTAAATTCCCCACCCTGTGTCAAAGTTACTTGAGCTGCATATGGACACCGGGAGTACTATCGGTGAATACATCTCTTTCTTTGTGTTTGTTCTTATTTTCGGAAACGACGACTAAAGTTATTTGAGGCTTTGATTCTCTACAAGTATTTGCATCTTTTAACTCTCATCAAGACGAACCATCTGCTGAAGGATTGCTCCAAACAGTTTTTACCTTCCATCTGTTGGCTCCATACAAAGCTTTTTTTAGTTTTATCTTAACACAGGGTGGGTTTGCAACATCTCGTAGAAAAAGAATTTGCATTAAACACTATACTTGCTTTGTAGTAGACCCAAACTGGCTCTTTTTATACCTGAAGGAATTGTAAATTGTTTACGCTTCCCTTCTCAGCTCAGAAACTTCTCATAATAGACCACTCGTCTTTTGATACAAGACACATATATGTGCACTCGTGATTAATGAAAATAATATATATTCTTACGAGACCAACAGTGAGATCATATATAGGTTAATAAAAAAATTTAAAATGTAGGAAAGAAACCATTAAATATGTGGGTCTGAATCAGGGGCAGGTCCAGTAACTTTTACCCTCTAACTTCAACATTGTGAAAAAATTGGCGTCTCTCAACATTTTGGATATATAATAATTCAGGGTTCTGATATCTGTGAATGTGTGAGATTTGGAAGGGGACTGTTTGGCCTTGGTGCTGTTGGGCCTCTATGCACTTTACGAAACGCCCTTTTAGTTTAGTTGAACTTTATTCTCAACGATTCAACTTTATTCTCGAAATGCATGGATAACAGGAAAATGAAATGGAAAACAACTCTTCTCTCATTTCCTTCTCACGCCTGATCCTACTAACCTGTAACGCTGATGTCTGCTGCTTCTTTAGATGGTTATTAACACTATTGTTAGTTCAAAACTGGATCAGTTAGTTCTGAGCCTGGAGAAATTAAACTGTTCTCAACCAGGACAACATCATATATTTCAACCATAAGAAAAAGTTCTGACCCTGGTTTCACAGTTTACTAAAGCAAAACAGTTGTTTAAGTCTTCTCCTCTTCTTGCTTTGAATATGAAATAACAGTGAAGCCGTTTCGACTTTGCTGTAACGGTGGAACTGCTCGAGCCCCGTGGACGGTCCCGTGCCCGCAGTTTGAGACTCTCTGTCCCGGAGCGAGCGACCTCTGGTCTCCGGTTCTCTGCCTCCGACTCCGCCTCTCTCCCTCAGCTCCAGCACATGAGCGACCGTCTCCCCCGCCAGGCTGCCGCCACCCCGAAGCCCCTTCCAGCCTCAGCCCGCACAGCCTCCCCCCGCAGACCTTTACCCTGGAACCCGGACTGAACTCGGCTGCCCCGACTCGAACCCGCACTTCCCGCACGCCGAACGGACGCTACGGCGAAAGAAAGAGAAAAAAAGTTGTGGAAATTACAATAGGAACGAGAAGTTTGTCCTCTTTTTTCGCCCCCAGTTTTGTGGCCCCGCGGCGGGGCAGGACAACTCGGAGAGTCCGGGGGGAGGCGGACCGGAGACCGTACGATGTGGATCTGGTACCTTCTGCTTGGTTCCGGCTCGAGAACAGTTGGTAAGTTGGATTTTTATTCGGAAAGTGGTGTTGTTGTGGCGGCGCGGACATGGGAGCACGGTGGGTTAGAGGAAGAGGAAGAGGAAGAGGAGGAGGAAGAGGAAGAGGAAGAGGGGGCAGCGTGAAATCTGTTCCGCGGCGGTGCGAGCTTCAATCCTCGGGTTGATTCTGCCCGAGTTCGCTCAGAGTCTCCGGAACAAGTTCAATGGAGAGAAGTTTTCACTTCGGCTGACGGGGGCCGTGTATTGTCTGGAAACCGGGAGCCGGAGCACTGAAGTGGCTGCACGTCCTCTTCTCACCCAGGATATATATTTATATTTATATATATATAATGTTTTTGTTACATACAAGCCTCCATGCTCTATCCATCCACTGCCTGTTTGACCGGATCGAGGTTGTAGCCTCCTCCGGGCTCGGTTATGACCGGGACGTTATGTTGTTGACAGGACCGTGTTGACAAGTCAATCTGGTCTCCGGCCCCGCCGCGGCAGCTGTGGTGGCCCCGGAGGTGGAAGCGAATACACGGGTCAACCAGCTGGCTCCTCCGCTACCCTTCAGTTTACTTAGCTTGGATTCAGCATCGGTTTCTGTTACTGTCCACCAGAGTCTGGAAAGGTTATATTAATGATTATAGTGACCAGAATTATCATTGCAATCGGTATTATCGCTGTATAAACAACAGTAATTTCACCAAGTTTTATATTGACATTATATACATTATCAATACAGATGATGACAGCATCTTCATTGTTAAGTGAGCGCGTTGAGCAAATGTCAAACTCACGCAATTTGGCGTCAGTGGATGTTAGCATCTGCGTCTGCATCTTGGCGACTTGCTGACTCTGCTGTCAATCATGATGTTTCACCTTATATTCATAGCATTTTAAATAACTAAATAAAACCAATGTTATTGTAAATTAAAACCTTGGACATTCATCAGTGTAATAAGAGCTGCGTAAAATGACCGAAAATATATTTGAGAAAAAACTTTTATGTGTCTATGCACTTTGACTATTTAGTTTAGTCCATGTTCCATCAACTAACATGGGGGAGACAGGGTTCATGATCTATACTGAAGCCAGCCACCAGGGGGCCATCACGCTGGTTTGGCTTCACTCTTGTGGAGATGTCATGCCCATTATTGACAGTCTCTGAGTGTAACAGAGGACAGACAAAGTTTCTAATCACCTGCAGTGACCTAAACTGTCCTCACATTTATTGGTGTGAATCTTGTCCATGCCAGTTACTGCAGGAAGGTAGTGTTTCTTCCATGTGGCACAGGCTCAAACATAAAAGGCAGTTTTGTCAGTGGGAGTGAAGCATAAATATCATTATATTAGGTGTGGAGCAGAGTTCTATTGTCGGCTGCCAAACCCCCTCTTCATTCTTCTCCATTGAAAGAGCCTGTGCACATGATTGATGTCATAATATCACTGTAGGTTGCGTACTTAAGTACTGTTTATGTGTTGTCAGCCTTGAATAAAGTTGTACTTCAGTCTTGTATTAGCTCGTACCCCCTGACCAGGGTAATAATCAACCAGAATGTGTGATGTATTGTGTCCACGTCTGTATATCAGTGAATACAGCACAGATATTAGCAGCCTAAAAGTGTCCTCTCACAGGATGTTGCTGCTACTCTAGCCAACAATAATATTCGGCCTAAATTGAGTGTTCTGTCAGAATGATGTGAATTTAATTTGACATTAGGGTCTAACACGTTTCTAAATCTGTTTTGGGTCCTGGATGATATGATCCCAATATTGACATATGAAGATATGCCAAGCGACACTGGCAGAATATCCACCCCACACTGAGTCAGTGCTATAAATAATACCACAAATGGAATATGCATGAATGGAGTAGAATTTCCATTGTAGGTGAGATGTTTGCACAAGCCTCTGTGTTTTCTCCAAATATGCACTATAAGAATAAATATTTTGCTACCTACACCTACATACCTACATAATTGTAACCTTGAATGTGGCAGATGCACAGATGTTATGTCTTCCACACAATCGTCCTCATGATGAATTTTACACCAACTATAACAAAGGTGTCATTCAGACTCAAGGAATCATCATACTTAGGCTACATCCACATTACCAGGTATCAGTTTTCACTTTTAAGTGTTACTTCTACTACTACTATAACTACGACTACTACTACAACTATTACTACTACTACTACTATTACTATTATTACTACTACTACTGTTACTACTACTACTATTATAGCTTTCAAGCACCGACAGTAGAAAAACCTAGGATATGATGCTGTCATGTTGTTTTTTAACTTTAACTCTACGTTGTTAGTGGAAATGGAGACATTGATAAACAAGGATGCGGTCGCCCACATATGATTCCTGCTTGGGTTTTAATGTTTATTAGTGATGGATGCAAAGCATTTCAAACACTCTCTTTGAGTAAGTTCCATCTCGTCGTCAGTCCAAATACAGAAATCCCTGCTCTTACCTATCCTCATTGCCGATTCTTCTTTATAGTAATCTCTGCAACAAAGAACCAACTGCGAACTAGATCACCAGCTCCCTGTTTATAGTTATGCCCTGTGTACATAATCAGAAGTGGTAGTACAGGCACCGATTTGTTCTTTGTGATGGAAGTTGTTTTCTCTTTAAAACGGTGTATTGAAATGAAAATGTCTTAGTATGGATATAGCTGAAATTAGAGTCATTGACACACTCAGCAAAATGTTTCCAGGACTTTTTAATGCAGTTTCCCAGCAATGTCTCAATAACTTGCACAGCTTCAAGTTTTCTAAGAAAATGAGCCCTGTACTTTCACATGAATTTACAGCATTTGTATTTGCTTCTGGTTAATGTTTGCTTCTGGTTAATAAAAACGTTGTTCCAATTCATACACCCTCTGTTCCATACTTAGGAGTGAAGTTAAACACTGGGAGCGCTGGACCATTGGCGTATCCCTGCATTCTACTCGCCTTCAGAGATAAATTGGTCCTATAATGTAACATGAGCTTCAGCCAAACAACCCACTGACAATAGAATGTTGCACACCAGGGGAATTATTGATATGAATAAACGGAATGAGCAAGTTAGGAAGATGAATTAGCTTTGCATCGGTTATTTCCCACTACACCCGGGGATGATTATTGCTTGTTAAGGAGCAGCGTCTTGATATGTGTAAATGCCAACTTTAAAGAATGTTTGATAAGATTGCTCTCTAGCCCTGTGGTGCGGGGGTCAACTGTCTGTATGCAGATCTTCTAAAGATACTGTATGTGTGTGGTGATCAAATATGATATATACATTTTCTTCGCAAGCTTTTAAATTTGGTTTCTGCTTCATTTTCTCCTTGGTCCCTCAACAGATTGATCAGTTCAGAATGGATGTCCTTGTCTGTTGCATTGAGTTTATATGTGTGTAAGTGCTTAGAGACACAGCTCGGACGTTTCCTTTTGATTCATACACACTAATGAGATGCAGGACGTCAGCTTGTCTCCATGTGTTTAAGATTCAAAACTACTCATACGTTTGTATTAATATTATCTCCCGACTTGTCTCCCCCTTTCATGAATAAGTCAACTTACAGTCTCGCTCTAGTGAGGAATTTTGAATGAAACCTATCAAGGTTAATATCCAAGATACTTTGTTTTCCCTGTGTGGTAAAAGTGTCTCCTCGACATAAATGTGTTCTTCATTACTCTGCCTGTGTTACCAGGCCATGCGCACACTAACACACACACACACACACACACACACACACACACACACACACACAAACACACACACACACACACACACACACACACGCACACACACACACACACACACACACACACACACACAGGCTGGGTGGTAAGATATTTTAATTCATAACCAAAAACCTTCCGGCTCATTTCTCCCACTGAACAAAGGGACAGGATCTCATTGTCTCCAACTTATTGTGCTTTGTAATTTCTGTGCTGTGGCTTCTTCCCAGGGACCGGTCCAGTTGGACCAATAAATGTCTGTGTTTCTGTGCTCATCTTTGTGTCTTTGAAACAGGAAAGAAAGACAGAAGGAGAAAGAGTTGTTGACATGGTTGAAATGCTTCCAGCCATAGTTGAACAGAGAAGGCTGGGGATTAAGGGCCAGTGTGGCTTTAGTTGCCAGAGTTGTTACACAAACCCACATGACTGGAGTCACGTTTCAGTCCTCGGTTACAGTGCAGCATTAACTACTGTAAGCACGGAATTGTATAGATCCTATGTCAACATTTATCTGTCAAATGTAACTCCACATTAACATGGTCAGTAACGGATATTTAGTAGGATCTTTGACCATTATGTATATGATGTAGTGTTTATCTCTGTGTGGTATGTAGGTTAGCATATCTGATCTTTAGGCCATGTTTGAGAGGAAATGTTTCATGAAGTGTGGTTATATAGTGACATGTGAATTGAATGAGAGATAAAGAAACAGAGAGGAATAACAGGAGTTTGAGTTGCATATTGGTTTTGAATTGAGCCAGAAAGGATCTGATGATTGTATGGTTTTATCATGATTTGAACGGCTTCATGATCATTTACACTAGCTCGACCCTAATAAACTGGATCCATGCCATTTTCACATAAATTCCAAATGATCGCTTACTAGAAGGGTGTGCTGATTGGCCAAATTATATCACATGTCTCAATCTTAGACATTAGAATCTCTCTCATGTGTAACGTACTTCAAGCGTGAACTTGCAATAGGGCAGATGAAGAGCTAGTACTAACAAAGGGCTCAACATCAGTAGTGTGGCACTGGTTCGGCATTGCAAAGCCAAATATTTCTCAAAGCAAAGTTATCTCTAAACTTTGTTTGGAACTTCCCTAGTAAGTGATATGGCAAATCTATTCAACCACCTTGAAAGGAATCATCGTTTAATGCAGGTCAGTACAACCCCATCATCTTTATCTCAAGTGGTCCAGAAACAACTTCCAACATTGACAGTACATTAGAGCAGTTGAATGAGCAATGTTCTCGCTTCTACTCTCTTCTCCTTCTCACCCCCAGTGTCCAATTTAATGTTTACAAAAAATGTATCACTGTGGGTGTGGGCCACAATGTTATTGGCAGAAGCTTGTTCCCTGTGTCATTGAGTCAAGGTAAATCAATGCCCGTCTCCCGATGTGTCAGCCCGAATTATTCATGGTCTTTGAGCGCTGATTTCCATCTTTCACAAAACAGTGACTTTGATTTAAACCATATTTTGTGGTTACTGAACAACCAAAGTTGAAATTGTCAATTCAGACTGTCTTTACAGCTAATTGCTCAAAGATCACAAACCTGCTCAAATGCATGAGCTGGTAGGAATAATTCCTTGGTGAGCTGTAGATTGCAAGCATTCAAATTGTCAAAGGGAAAATCACAATGCAACACCCAATTACATCTGACAGTTGTGCATTTAAAATAATTGATGTCTTTTTACCGCTGTGATGAATTCATGGTTCAGATGTAGTTTGAGATGCAGACTCTGCACAGATCTGTATCACTTGTTGAATTGTTGAGTTTGGTCCAATGTTTTCAAGCATGTGAAACGGTTGACCTTGAAGTTGTTCAGCTGTCATGATGATACAGTCTAGAAGCGGAGACCTTGAAGGATCCGAACCTTAAAAAGCGACTCAGATATTAAGTTATGGATTACTTTGTTTAGAGCTTACACAGCACATTTGCTTGTTTTTGCATGGCTCAGTCACCTTGGTTCCCCAAATTTTATCTTCATCCATGTCTCCTCCTCAGAGAAGAGAACGACCCGATGTATGTCTCCCTCGTGTTGCTTATCCTGCTGTCAGACAGGGAAGGGACCCTGGCAGGCTGACTGCTGGCTCCCCCGCTGTCCCCCATGATCAGCAGTCATTTGCTGTGCTGCGTCTCTCAGCCGCTGCCGCAGCCAGTGTGGACACTGACAGGCTATTTTGGTCTGAAATTCCGACATCCCTCTGTCAAACCAAACAAACGCCACCTTAAAGGTCAACAAATACCCAGAGAGAAACAGAGATAACATCAGGTTAGCTGATCCTCTGTTTGTTGGTGGACCGATTTGAAAATATACAGGGGTATTATATATCGGGTGTTATTTCTATTTATCTTATTTCACTTTGATTTTTACCTTGAGATGTCCAATATGACCAAGGGTTTGAAAATTGATGTTTTCAAGAAACTCAAATGATCGACACTCAAATAATTTGTGCAATATGAAGATATATGTATCATTGTTAATTCTGCAAACCACTCTTTATGTCAATATGAAATATGCAATATATCCTTACATGAAGGAAACTTAACCAACAAGAAAGGACTCTGACTTGCTTCGGCATTAAAGAGGAGCTACCTCCGTCTCACGGATGTGGTTTGGGGATGAAGAAAAGAGATCAGACAGCAGGGGGGCTTTGGAAATTATACTTCAGACCAGTCTGCACAAAAGACTCAAACTCACCAAAACACTTATAACAAACTACACGAGAATCATGCCAAACAGTGCAGTAGAGAGCCACAAGAGTACAGTCGATACTGTATACTGATAAATTCTAAGTATCGTTACCTGGATATGAAAACACCGCTATAGGGAATCCAGGATATGATATTTTGTTTGCATATAGCCCCACTGACTGATGGACAAATGAACAAATGAGGGCAAAATAAAGTGTTATTGATTAACTATGAATGATATGGATTAGATACATCAAAACAAACAAGTAAAGTTATTTGCAGGCAATGAGCAAAGAAAGATGTTAACTTTACAAAGCTCAAAAGCTCAGTCGTCCCTAATATTTGTACATTCACAGATCATTCACTTGAAGCAAGTGTTTCATCATTTATGCATTGGGAGCTGTTTTTGTCAGCTTCCAAAAGTCTGTGGTGACAATTATGCAGCAGCCTCATGTATAATTGTTCTGTCATAGTGATACACCCTTGGCAGTTTCAGCATTCCAGAGAGTGGCCCAGCTCCATCTACTAGCTGAGAACCTCGTAATTAGATGCAATCGTAGTAAACATTTTATTTTTACCAAACGGTATTTGATTGCAATCACATTGACGTTTGCTATTCCATTTTTCCCTTGTTTGTGTGCCAAGTGTGATTACGCGAGCACTCAGTGTCATGCAAATTGTCTTAGCAATATAATAGAAATCTGTTTGTGGAAGTGTTGCGACTGATGTATTTAACTGCTGAATTAGAATTTTCTTTAGGATTAGGGAGAGTTTTGTTGGAACTGCTTCTTTTACACAAAAACATGATTTAGTATTGTTCAACATTGGTCATTGGGAGAGACTAAGTCCAACCCTCAATGCTGGCTAATGAAACAATCCTGCTGAAGCTGAAGGGAAAATCACATTTATAATTGAGGTTACGTAGAGTGAAATTTCAGCAATGTGCCAACTACTCTGAATCCCCCATCCTGAACATGGTGTAGCTGTATGTCTTATTCTGACAGATTCTTTTTCGGGTGATATTATCACCATGGAGACATTTGCATGTCTTTATGTGCCTCATTTCAGTATATAATTCTGAGAGCAAGGGTATTTGGCAAGACTTAATGGATCCAGAGTAGAATGCAGATAAAACCTCAGTAACTTAAAGGCCTACCCCTGTCGTCAGGACAAAGTAGATGGGAGAGATGTGACCTGCCCTTCTCTTTGCACCAGATTGAGATTTAGTTGACAGTACCATTGGAATCCTCTTCCCCTATTATTGCGTGTTCACCGAGACAGACACTTATTTGATTTAGCAACCTCTCAGGTGGAATTCCAATCAAAGGAAGGTAAAGCTATTATGCACTTGAAGCTACTCCTCCAGGCAAGCGCGTAAATGAACAAATAAGATCAATCTCAACTCGGCTGACTTGAATTAATTGCCTATTTGTCACAATTAATTTCGGAGCTTTGATTCAAGACCCCTTGATATTTATATTGAATTTCCCATCATTACATACCTGAAAACCTGCTCATTAAGTGGAGCCGAATTCAAAGAATTACTCAGTGTGTTAAATGGGTGAAAGATGAAAAGGGTCAAGACGGGCAGGGATAATTCCCCTGTCTGTTTGAGGCAGAAGAGGTGAAGTGATGCACACGGTGGAGGTTAATGTGCGAACAGGACATGACATCTGCCTCTTGCTTCAAATGTGCACAGTCTTGATTCGCCAGTGCTTTTTTCTCTTTCTCCTCCTACAGAGATTGTGCCTTTGAGTCACTGTGCATGTTCGTGTTTGTGCACTGTATGTTTAAGGTGCAGTGTGTATGCACAATATGCAAAAAGGGTAATCCTCTCTTGGACAGGGACCAGGGGAGGCGAGGCGCTCATCTTCACAGGAACTAATCACCCGGTCCCTCCTGCTGTTTACAGAAGCAGTCTCGCCAGCCAAAATCAAATGCAAAGCCCATGTTAATTGCCTTAATGCCGCCTCCCTGTCAACCATGGCTTGGCAGCAGCCCCCAGCAATAGGCCTTGTTCAATGAATACCAAAGACGCAAAGAAATACACCTTGTATATGCATCACATTTTTACCCACTCGTATTTGACTCAGGAAGAGCAAAAGTGCGACAACTGGTGAAAGTGGGGGAACCAAAACACAGAGAATAGGACCCAAATTCAAAATTTGACAAAGCAGACAGGACCTTCAACCAGGGAACCGACAGAATGTTGGCTGGGATCATGACACTGGGTAGCCGAGGCTCGGGGTTGCAGGGAGACTCATGCGTCCTTCTTGGGGATTCAACCAATAGATATCTAAAAAAAAAGAGCCTGGTTGGTTTGGCTTTGCTGGAGGCTTGACCACTGAAAGATTGCCAACTAGGGTGCAGAAAGGAGGCTAGCACACAGGGGTGTCGAGAAAGTCTTGAATCCATTCAGGTGTGGAATTTCTCAATCATGGTTTCAAGAATGATTCTCTGCCTGCCTGCTTCAGTACAGTCTTATTACAGTACAGTCTCTCCGCGGGACTGAGGCAAAGCAGAAAGTAGGTCAGTGGTTTATTAACAAAAAGAGGAAGAAATGGCTTGTAAGGTGAGGCAGTACGGCAGCAAAGGTAGTCCGAAAACAAATCCTTAAGGAAGAGGTGAGAATCCTAACAATCCATAAACAGCAGGGAAAAGGCAAGGCCAGGCAATTTTATTTATAAAGCACCTTTCAGATTCAAGGTGCAGATAGGGTCACAATACAAGATAACATGAGCAACAAGGGCAAAAACAAGTACAACTAAGGTAAACATAACAGGGAACTGAATGGGACAAATACACAATTTAGTATACATGGGAGCTAATAAACTAATAAGACAAAGGTGAATATCTCAATAACTCTGAGAAATGGAGTAAAATTTCACATACGTAATTTAAAATGAAAAAAGAAAAGTAACTTGTCCAGGCAGGATGACACAAGAAGGTACATGAATGGGATTGGCAAATGAAAGTGGAGGTTGGTTCGTTGTGGAGAGGGCAAAAGTCATCATGGTCAGGAACTCTCCGTCTTGGTCTAGTGTGTCAGCGACGGTAATTGAGTCTGTCACTGTGCAGCCTGCTCTAATGAGGAGCTGCAGGTTTGCTAAGATTTGACTAATTTCTTATATGCCCAGGATGAAACGTCAGCTTGGCCATTCTGAGCCTAATGACTCCCAATACTTAATGAAGGATTGGTGGAATGTTCAAAGACATGGACAGGGCTTTTGTGTAATTGTACTTGGAGAGTTAGTGCACTCTGGAGGCTTGTTTAATGACATTACAAGGCTTTTGATGTCCTGACAGTGCACTGCACCACTGATCAAAAGTGGTGTGTTATTTCTGTTTGTATTAAGGCCAGAGTTCCTTTAAGTTGAGACTCTGTTATTGATCTGGGAAAGATATATAATTGGCCATGCCACTAAGAATTATTTAACAAAATGAGAAGACAGAAGACCAATGAGTGCTCCCTTTGTACATATTTTCGTTAATAATGCTGAGTACTGCCAAATGCACTGAGTGTTAATCTGATCTTTCAGATACAGTTGAGCATTTCCTAAGTAACACACCAGATTGATTTCATCAAGATCCATTAATTATTCCCAGGAAAATTGGTTTTGTTTTTTGTAGTTGTTCTGTAATCCTGCGGACAAGCAAATAAACCAACCAACAAACTAACAAACGGACAGAGGGACAAACACAAATCATGTGGCAAAGGTTGCTGGAAAAAAATATCCTGTGCTTCCATAATATCAACACGCTATTGAGGATGTTTTTGTCGACCATGTATCTTCTAATAGAGTTGCAAGTGTCTTTTGCACAAACCAGTTGTGCTGGAAAATAATTAATTTCAACCTCATGGGATTCTCGTCTTCACCATATCCACCATGTGTCTGGAACGGATTATAATGGATTATGATAGTTTCCTCCTTGACTGACCTCTGCAGCCACTCACCCACTCCTACACACATACACACTCACACACACACACACACAATATATGACGATGCAGTGAAGTGGGGTGCTGCTTTTAATTCACCATCTTTTAGCTGAGCTCAGATCAGCAAACTACCTGGTTTGTCTTTTAGAGCAGCCCACTCCACTTCTACCTGCATCCACTGCGCCTGTCGCTGTCACCATAGATGGTACTGCTGAAGCAGTGGAGAGGAGAAATAAGGTGAACGGCACCGATGGCACTAACTGCTGCTGCAGACTGATGCATTTTTAATCTTCTTCTCAGCGAGTCACTGTAGCGCTGCTTTTGCATTTTCTCCAGCTTGGAAATTGACCAGATGCCGTCAGAAACAATGACTAGATGCTGATATTGACCCAGGGAAAGGTGCATGGAAGCTTCAAGGCACCGTGGCCCTGGCAGTGATTCCGTGGCATGGACATCACAAGTGCTGATCTTATGCAGAGAGATGGAAATGGCTTTCATCACAGGAGCCCGACAAGCATGTGAGGCTTTTTCCTCAGTCCTGTGTGAGAGTACACTTTAGCCATTACCATGACAACATAAAGGTCTGGAGCTCTGTGTGTGAGTGGGTTTAACAGAATTATGGGTGTGAGTAATACGGCCGATCTCTCAAAGGGGGAAGTGTAGCCGGATGACGCAGGCTTACCAGCCGAAAAGAATTAAGCGGCAGCCAGGAGAAAAAAATGGTGGCAGTCGAGGCTGCGAACACGTCGAGGCAGATTTAGACGAGCAAATACTGTGCACACAAAAGCTAAAACACACAGTCAAACACAGAAGGCACTGAATAACACAAATGAATGTCTCCCACGCAAACCACACTCTGTTGCGTGGAGGAAAGTGAAGAGCTTAACGGAGACTAGGAGTGAGATATCCATATTGTATGAACTCATCCCCGTGGCTGTAATTACCAGTTTGAAAGAAGGTTCGGCCAGTGCTCTCATGACCTTTCTCAGTGGCGCGCATGTCTTTTTCCTGCCACGACTCTTCTGCGTTGGCGTTTTTACAGATAGCACATTGACAAATCCTATTGGACCTTTCGTCACAACGTCAGCTGCCAACGATTCATACTCCGGCTACATTTGAGCCAAGACACTCCGTTATACTTATCACCATTTCGACTCATTTCCATTCAGTTCAGTAAATATTATATTATACAGAGCAATACAGGGAGAGGAGATGGATGAAGAGGAAGAGACAGAAAGCACAGGGCAAGGTGGCCCTCTATTCCCTCATCTGCATTCTGCCAAAACAAACATTTCTATTGTAATGGCCCCCGTCAGCTCCCCTTTACCCCCTTCCTCTAAGGTAGTGTCTCTATGTCACATCCCTCTGTCTCTTCTCCAATTCACCTTGTGCTCTCTCTCTTTGTGTCTCTCTATCGCTCTCATGCCCCGCTGTTTTTTTCTTTGGCAGATAAAGTTAATTCCCCCTGCTTTTCAACCCCTGCAGGGACTCCATGGCCTGGCTACACAATTAGGAGCTCATTACTTGCTAATACACAGACGAGGAGACAGACAAAAGGAAGTCTGTGCTTTTTTTTGGACGTGCTCTCTCTGCTTCTTATTCTCTCTCTCTCTCTCTCTCTCTCTCTCTCTCTCTCTCTCTCTCTCTCTCTCTCTCTCGCTCTCTCTCACTCTGTCTCTCTCTCTCCCATTCCCCCCGGCACTATTTAAAGTAATTTGTGCAATTTCTCTGCTTTCCCTTTCACTTTCCTCTTCCTCACACCCTCTGCTGTAGTACATCATATGTATAATGAACCTGTGTGTGCTAACAATAATTAGTAGTTCAATTTACACTCGCCAGAGCATCAATCCTATTAAATTAAATTAACTCTCAACACATGTGGCATTTGAGTTTCCAAATGCCATTTTCTGGCTCATTTAGCAACAGGTAAGCTTAAGCGTTCCATGAATTCTGTTTACTTGACTATTTCCTTTTTTCCACTTTTTTCTTTGATGGTTTTATTCACAGTTGTTTTCTTCCCATCATGTTCAGTGCTCAGGCTGTGTGACGAGAAGCAAACTGCACAAAACACGGGTCTCACAGGTGCAACATAAGGTCAGCGCTGGCAGCTTCCTTCCGTGCCACTGTCTGCTTCAATTCTCACTATCTGGCTGGCCCTAGGTCTGCGGAAATGCCAATTTTCTCGGTAAAGTGTCTCAGGGCGTGGCATTCGGATGGAACTGTGTGCG
The DNA here is from genome assembly GCF_949316205.1 of Platichthys flesus. Taxonomy (NCBI): domain Eukaryota; kingdom Metazoa; phylum Chordata; class Actinopteri; order Pleuronectiformes; family Pleuronectidae; genus Platichthys; species Platichthys flesus. The sequence goes on along the minus strand of NC_084950.1, from coordinate 8,179,827 downwards.
CATGCTGTTCACCGGTGTGTTGTGCAGCGGCCGACCACATGATGAAAGGGTTGCAGGGGAGTGTTGTCATTTATTTTTTTGTGTTGCTGATGGGAGAAAGTGCGGAATCAAAATGAATGGGATGGATCTGTTTGTTTGACAGGGGAAGCAATTCCCTCTCAGATCTGATGGAGAATTCAAGCCTGTAAGAAGATATGAGTCTCACGGGCGTTGTTTACATGAGCGGCCATCTCTGTGGTCACAGTCCGGCCATTCTTTCCCTTTTCTTTCCTGTTTGTGTCAAGCAATTGGGCTTTTCTGTCCGATTTTGACTTGTGAGCAGCTGGCAAACAACAAAATCTTATTTGAGTCATCTTTCTCCTCCTCATCCTTGTCCCCACCTCCTTCCGCTCCTCTTTGTGGAGGTAATCCCAAGGTGATATTAATCGTCTGGGATGCTGTTGAAAATGCCACTGTCATCTCTTAGAGGATTAGATGGACAATTGCTTCCCTGAAACCCCAGCCAACAAAACAACTCTTGTACAGTCACTGTGCAAGTAAGGCGCTTTTTGTGCCCTAAGCTGTACTGTGCTGGCTTTTATGTCCTCAATACTGGGCCTCCACTGTAATGCATTTACTGTATGTTTTAATCTCCATTTTAATGAAGCGCAGACGGACTCATAAACAGCCAAAATAAACTGATGCGATGGGATTATAGGCTCAATGTGATGTGTGATCCCAGATTAATGGAGGAACAATGTATGATTAATTGGATCTTGTTTTGCCAAGCCAGGCTAATTTGAGCAGCCACCGCTCTAAAGTACCTAAGGTGGTGTAAGGCAGTCATTTCAAGGCTTATTTGATAAAGGAGAGGCCGCTAAATGAATGCATAATAATAAGGGCAGAGGCTAATGAAATAACCAGTGTTGTGCTCAAGTTGCCTGAGAGCTGTGTGTGCTTATTTGTTTGCTACGTGTGCATTTTTACGTTTCCAATAACTTCTATGGATGCATACATAAGGACACAGAAATAGCTCCAGGATATAATTACTTAAACAGAGAACTGTACATTGTGTTATACAAACAAACGCATATATATATATATATTAGAGCCCGAGTGATATGGATTTTAGGCGAGCCAATGTCGATATCAGGGAGTGAATATATTTATATATATATTGATATTTTACAGTGTAATAATAAACTTGATGATAAATTACTATGCATACATCTTGAATGTATATTAGTTCCACCCAGATAAAATACATTTTTCTTCACTGATGCTCCAAAACAGCAGTTTGCTGCACTGCAGCGACTCTTAAAAAATGTTTTAGATCAACAAAGAACTGATTTCCTGGTGTGTAGCATTAGCCACAGGAAGCTAATACGTGGCCAATATGACAGTTTCATGATGGAAAGTCCCACAAATAAAACAATGACATGTGTCATATGCAAGACTTCACTTTTGAAGGGTAGCACTTCTGTTGCCAATTACAGCACTTCCATACAGTTTGGCCAACCAAGAAAACTGTCAGGCTTGAATATGTCCTTTACCTTTTTGCACACTTAACTCTTCAAAAGCAAACATTAACATTACATTACATTTAGCTGGCACTTTTATCCCAGCGACTTACATAAGTACCTTCAACCATAAAGATTGAAACCCAGAACAACAACAACCAAGTAAGTAATAGCAGATTATACGATTCAAAAGAAATGATAAATCTAAACATGCAGACGTTGTTTAATATTTCATAATATAAAGGAGACTTCCACTGACCCTGAATAATATATCATATATCATATAATATATGTATGTATTATATTAACCAACTATTTCAATTGAACCTTTGAAATCTGCACATTCAGCAACTGGTCTTTGTTCAAAATCCACAGTGTTTCTCTCATAGTCTCTTTATAGTATTTTCTTCCTCTCTCACTTTGGTGCTATTTCAGGCCGCATATGCTTTATCAATAATGCAGCTCCTTTAACAAGGCTGAGGCTTTTAAGAGGGTTTTTCAGTGCCCCTCCCGTCTAGATTCCTGCTAGACTCTGGGTGGCCACATCCTCGTGGAGAAGTTTTTCTCGATTTTTTGCTGAACCCAGAAATAAACCCCACCGTTAGCCGGCATTTTAGAATAAATTTGTATCAAATCAAGGCGTTTTCTTTTGAACCCCAACAATGCTGGAACGCACCTCGTACTGGTCGGGCAAGAAGTCACCGTCTGGCCAGGGATGCAAAGAGCTGAGCACTGACTGCATAGCTGTAGGCGTAGATGAACTAAAGCAAGAAAGGAAACACCACGCCGCTCCACTGCTCTATTAACTTCGTATTCTACTTGAACATATTTTGTTTACAATTCTATGCAGACGACAGAAGACCCCAGAAAGCCTCAAGCGACTGCGACACTGTCAGTGAACTATCCTTTCAGGCAAAACCCAAGCGGTGCAGCCTGCCTTATTCTGTGTGTGTGTGTACGTCTGTGTGAGTGTGTGTGTGTGTACGTCTGTGTTTGTATTAGTTACGAACGGGACGTGAGGAATAGAGGGTGTTAGTTTTCTGACTGATGCGAAGATGCCATATGAGGTTAGAAATCCTTTATACTGCCATGTTGACTAAAATGTTTGATGTGAGTCTTGGAGAAAAGATGCAGTGCAGAAACAATAAAATAGCATCTTTATAACAAGCAATGACTGGAAACTGTTCTGATACACTGATATTCTCCCATATGTGCAGCTGTGGCTCAGGAGGTAGAGCGGGTCATCCACTAGCCTGAACGTCGGCGTTTCAATCCCAGGCTCTCCCATTCTATGTATCCTTGGGCAAGATACCGTTTCCCAAATGGCCCCTCTGTGCCGACAGTGTATGAGTGATGTGTGATGAAGGCCTGCACATAGAAGCACTGTATGAATGTGTGTGTGAATAGGTGAATGGAAAATCTAGTGCTACGAGTGGTCATCAAGATCTATTCGTTCACATATTGGGCATCACTGTTCACAAACTAAATCTGTTGCTAACAAAGGAAAAAGCTTTAAAAATATAGATATCATACAACCTATAGCTCCTCTGTCTTCCATTAAATATAGAACAAGAAACTATAGGGAGAGTCTGGAGACGAGTAGGAATAGTAGAGTATAAGAGTATTCACTGTTTCTCCCAAAAGGGTAATGCTGTAAAAGTTAAAGTTAAGAAAGACAAAAGAGATGAAACTAAGTCCACAAGCCAAACAATAGCCTCATAATCTGCTGCATGGATGGTGACTAATCCTCCTTTAGCTTAATGGAGAGGACAAGCTCCATTATCTGTTCCTCCAAATGAAAGCAACGGAACCCGTGAGATGCCACAACCTGTGGGAGCTGACTGCTGCTGCGGCTGATGATGTTGAACACGAACCACTCTCTCCTTCTGAGTTTGACATTAAAGACTTTTATAGATTCAGTCTGTCAATCGGTGGTTTTGGGACCTCATGGGCTCTAATTCCTTTTCTAGTGGTTGTGGAGCTGGCAGCGAACCGCCTGGTCGTTTTGATCTGGTCCTGACAAGCTGTTTAATTTCAATCACACAAATTGTTACCCCAAGTTGTGGTTAGGGAATATTTCATAAATTGTTTGTCGTTTTGAAGCTTTAAAAGTTGGATTAAACACGGTGACGGCCTCAGTTATTTAATTTGGTCAAAATCCCCTTCAGGGACGTTTTAATACTCATCACTGAGTAATATTTTGGCTGAAATGTTTTCCTGTGTAAAACGTATTCAATAAACTGCTGCAAAGGATTGAAATTAAATCTACCCCCTTGTCCAGATCAAAAATTCCCCAATCCATGAAAATGCAAACTTAGGTACGTCTCTGGGTGCTGTAGCGTGCTGCGTCACACACCCACTCCTGTAGTGCCACTGGTCTGATTAAACTCTGAGCACAGTAACTAGCTAACAAAGTCACACAGACTTCAAGTTTAATTTAAGATTATATATGTGTTTTGCATGTAGTGTAGAGATTGTTTACCGATAAATTCAAGGGAGTGAGTGGGTGGATATATTTTCACTAACATCAGGTTCTCCAGGATGTTGGTATATGTATGCACGGAATTGTTCATGCCCTTAGTAGTAGAAACAAATGTGTGCAGCTTAGAAAGCATGGTTGTGTTTTGTCGTTTGAACATTTTAAATTCCATGGGGATAATGGTGGCATCACTACACTGCCACTGACTAATGATGGAGGATTCTTACACTTTGTTTTACTCTCTTATGCATTTTTCATGTCGTGTTTATTTAACTTTCTAGCTTATGTACCTCCCCCGCTCTGTTTATACCTCTGTGACTCGTTGCGTATGTGTATAGTACCCTGACTAAAATAAAATGTATGAATGATGCAGACATTTCCATTTCACAGGAAAGCTCAACTTCTATGTCAAACAGAAAGGAAACTGATATATAACTATACTATACCAATGAGCAACATCTGGTTCACCTACAGTAAAGAGAGTGTGAGTGGTTTTGTTTTAGTCAAACATCATGTTGCCTTTCACAGGCTGATCTCAGAGACACACAGAAGAGCCAAACAGACATGTTCCAATACCCATATAAAAAAAAATGGTAATGATTCCTAATATGTTATCAAACCCTATGAACATTATAAATAGCTATAAATGAAAAGAAAACAAATAAATATATAAACAACTCAAATATATGTGTAAACATGAATGCACACATTTTAAGCTATTTTTCATCCTGTAAAACAAAAGTTTCTATATACATAAAAAACATAAATTCAGACCCTGACGTGTTTGTGAAAGGCTCATGTTGGCCGTTTTTTTATCGGCCACTTTGATAACTCGCTCAGACTCTAGCATAGATTTCATTAATGTCACACTGGTATTGGATCAAGCAATCACTAATAAGCTTTGAGATGGAACCAACCCTTCAGATGAACAACAACATTATAGATATTTTCCCTGTCACCAATATCATCAATTGTCAAAAAGCTGTAGAAATCTACTTGTGTTATTAGTCTAACGTGAGCCTACAGTATATTATAACTTCAAATCTATCCTCAAGGTGTTTTACAAATTGACTTTAGCTGTCCCCAGTAAATGAAAAAAGATGATATCCAGATGGAAGATCGATGTATGTCTCCATTAGCAATCTAAAAGAGCCTCCAGAGTTAGTTTGTCACTGATTTACAGTGACAAACCACGCAGCTGTTTCACAATTTCATTTTCTCAATTTTAGTATAGAACTTATTAGGATTACATAAAAAACTTTGCTCACTACAACCACTTCAAATACAACTCTTCCACAGGCAAAGATGATTTAGAGCTTGAGAGATTTGATGATCAGTGCTTTTATGAAGTAATGTCTTCATAGGTTTTTGCCATTATTCCCAATTTGATCACTCAGATCCTTTTGTTGTGACAGATTTAAACATTATATTACATGTCATTTGACGGACGCTTTTATCCAAAGTTACTTACAATTAGGGGCCATTTAGGGGTTCAGGATCTTGCCCATGGGCACTGCGGCATGCACATAGTGAAGATTGAGGTTTGAACCACCGATCTTCTGGCTGGGGGACGACCCCTCAGCCACAGCCACCCAAGTAAACAAGTCAACGTGCAAGGCACTTGATCTGGAATTTAAAGTTAAGGTGAACATTAAATATATTATAGTTCAGTTCAGGAGTGGTGAAGGAACTTTGGGGACGAATTATGAAATAATGTGATTTCCCTTAATAAAAGGATACACGGATACTTCAATCATGAGTATTTTTATAGAATAGGAAGTTTAGGCTAGGTTTTTTAAAATAATTTCTGCTTCAAACTGTTTTTATTAGTGATATCCTGATGAGGTTTGTTTGATTTAGCTGGGAGAACGTCACCACTGACATTGATTGGACCAGACCCACTAGAAAAAAATATGTCTCACTGTGTAAAGTTTGTTGTTCACACTCAATTCACTCCTGCGTGTACAAGCGTGTTACGGAGTGGTGGTTCTTCTTTCGCGTATATCTTTGATATGCTCTGACATCCACATGCATAGAGCACACAAAGCAACAGCAACCAGTCTTGTGTGCCGTGCAAATGACAGACAATATTGCCATGAAACAAGGAAATTAATGATAGGTACAATTAAAAAATACATATTTCGATTGTCACTCAATATATATCATCATTCGCACAGTCCTAGGATGCAGTTAAGTTAGTCTTCTGTGATTTCTACGTCAGAAGTGTATCAGAGGAATATGGACCAGGGAAGATATTAGCTTTTTCCTGGCCTCTCATATCCACGTTTCTCAGCTCTGGGAACAACAGAGGCTGTTCCAATAAAGACTGACTCACATCAACACCCTTACTGTAATTCCCTTTTAGGGAGGTCTTATTTTGGGTGTGTGCATCACAGTCAAATCTACAATGAAAAATTTGGCCTACATACACACACACGATGGTATAAACATACACAGCTTTGCATTATAGAAGGGAGTCAGCCTTGTGCATACATGGAAATTGGAACATGTGGTATTGTGCATACATGACAAATGAAACAATGGTCTTAAATGATTGAAAGAAGTCATGCAGGGAGCGTGAGCATTATTCTATCGTAACAACAATAGCGTGTGTGAGTTTAATAAAGAATAAGGGATCAAACATGTAAATGTGTCATAAGAATATTTTCAAAAAGATTGAAAACAGCTTAGTGATTTAAATGAGCTTATGAACACCACATGAAACTGGCCAACCATTTTCTTACACTTCATCAGGATTGTTAAGCGGTTCTGTACCAAACTGTGTAAACACAACATCTCATCTCAACTCCATGAACACCAAAGTTACATATTATTGTATCTGCACACATTTTTAATGAGTTCTTTCCATCCCTTCCACAAAGTTCAGTAAAAATCTATACTTTTTGCATATTCCTGACCGACACGGGTGATTATATGATGCCCTCAGTGATGGTTTATGTAATTCACTTTCAAGGTAATTTATAGAACAGCCAATCACATTATCAGATGGTTCTCTGCTATTTTCTACATGGATTAATATTAAGTGTTTTCCTTCAAGGTCTTAAAATCTGCACAATGATTTGAATTTTCACTTTTCTTTAAGGCTGATTGCATTATTCATTCTCATAACAGGCTTTTGTTTTTGTATCTTCTCATTCGGGTCGACTCTGATGTGGGTTATTTAATAAGTGATGGAAATTATCAAAGCATGCATGAGTATTTTAGAATATGATCACAAACCAACTTTACCTGCAACTTTTTTAGCAAATAACCAATATAGTCAATGGAAGGAAGAAATATTCTACTGGTTTTCTTTGTCATAAGAAGCTAAAGGTGATGAGTTCTTTTGGCCTTACCTGCCTAATGACCCTGATTCCTCCCAGGAAACAGTTTCTGTGTGGCCGTCAGAGGCGGAAAAAGGCGAAACAATAACTGAAAGAGGCAGAGGCCAAATTGTATCCGGTGTCACGTTCTGTTTGTTGACTGTTTCCTTGCATGACTGCTCTTTTCTCAATCTTTGCCCATTAAGGCCCTGCCTGCTCTGTTGATCTGAGCTTATTCTGTCCTGCCTCTTTGTCTGTCTGTCCGTAGGGTGTCTTTAATTAATGCAGACCAGGCTCTTTACACTTGTGCTTATTTATACTGGGTGCTTCAGTGAGCGCATTTCCTCTTTCTGGGAAGCTCTCTCTTTCTCTTTGCACCACACACACACAGACACACAATGAAAGAGACAGCCAACTCTCCCCCACTCTCCTGCTGCTCTCCTCACAGCCAGTATAGCCAGCCTATTAAGGGTACGTGTATAATTGAAAAATAAGTTTCTATCCTTGAACCTGAAGAAGTTGATTTTCATTCCGAGCGAGGCTGTATCGATTCTCTCCTCCTCTGTCCTCAAACGTGAGCTGACCTGCTTGCATTGATATCATCTGTACTTTCTCTTCCTCAGCTTCAAACAGAATTTCACATTGTTCACTCGCGCATGGTGGTGTATTATTGAGGAGACAAACCTGACGTAAAGAGATTGGTTGATGAAAATTTTGGAATACCTGTAATGATTTTTCCTCAGGAGAGCTCTATATCATTGTAATCCTATAAACAATTTATCGCGATGCCTCATCTACAGCCTTGGTATAACTTTCATTTCTCACTTGTAAAAATCAATTTTTTGGAGCTGTTTCATTCTTAGCTTCAACTTTTCACCTTGGGTTAATCAATGCAGGTCAGATACGTTACTCTGCTGGAGAAGATGGAGTTTAAGCAGCAGCTGCGCCAGAAGTCATCTCAGTTACAGATTCACTGACCTTCAGAGCTCAGGGTATAGAAGTTTCTTGGGACACTTGGGAATCTGAGAGCAAAATATGTTTTTTAATTACCCCTCTAATTTGTCCCCATGTTCAGCTGGACCTTGATCTTCCTTCATAATTGTTGCTCTTCCTCTTCTCATCTTTTTTCCTCCCATTTTCCTTTGTGAGCTTTCAGTCTTTTTTTTTTCTTTCCTTCCTCTCTTGGCCTTTTTTACCCGACAGCTCACCACTTTTCACCATCGCCCTAATGAGTTCTGCTGCACAACCCGAGGCCTCGACATTCCCCATAGGGCTTTAAAGGGGTTACACGCTTTAGGATTTATTAAATTTTCAATACCCCCTGTCGAGAGTCATATAGATTTTATTGCCAAATTAACTGCCCAGTGTTGGCATGGTGTGCTCACATCTGGCTGACATCTGGTATGAAAAATATTCATAAGACTTGGGAGACAGTGAGCTGCTGGACCATAGGCTGTTTGCTTGGCCTATCTTTGCATGTGCAGAGAATAGCTTAGGGTGCACTGAAGTCTGCTAGCCTTTAAAAATCTTAGAAAAAAAGTCGGAAGCTTCCCATTTATGCACTGACTGAATTCTTGCTGCCAAAAATAGGCACATTTTTAACATTGTTTATTTTGTAGGATAAAAGTTTTCATAGCGGCACATGTCGGTAGCTCAGTTCAAAAGCTTAACAAGGTACTTTTATAGTCGACCTCCACTCAAACCTAAATGTGTTATGCCTCATTCCAGCTTCACCTGGGTGTTAGACCCTTAATGTCCTATATCACAAAGGATAATGGATCTGAAGAGTTTGCTGCTGATGGTTGGAAGCTTCTCTGAGCTCGTGTAAAATGTGTGTTGTTGTGGACATGTGAGCATTATTTTCTAACATCACATCACACCTTGAAGAAGGGAGTATGCAACTCTAATTATTTGTGTTTATGTCTTAAAACATGACCAGAGGGGATATTTGAACTTTGGAATAAATACAACAGATGTTTGCTTTCATAGTGTCCTGATCTTCTGAATACATTTCACACTCCACAACAGACCAACTCGTGATGCATGTCACTTATGATTTAAAGAAAATATTGCAAAGTAAACTTTTTACCTCAGTGTTATTCAGATCCACTAATTAGACCCCTGATTATGCAGGAAGTTTACTTTTTTTAATATCAAATGATGATTCATGCAGGTGAGGAGCTCTGTAACAACAGCTGAGCTGAAATACAGTATAGAGAGGGAGGGAATTCTCCCAGAGGGACAATGTGAAAAATTTTTCTTGCAGAAAATATAACTGCTAATTACAAAAAGTATCCATCCAGAGCCTTTGGAAATCCTGTGAGTTTGATTTTAACAATCAAAGTAGGAAAAATTCAGTTTTTCCTACTTTAGCAGAGGGAAAAACAGTTTTTGCTATGTCAGGCACCGTGTCCAAAAGGATTGTACTTACTGTCTTTATAATCATGGGTGCAATTTAGGCGCAACATGCTACACACCAGTCAGAGTGATTTCTCCTACTGTTTTGATAATGTGCCTTTAAAATAACAGGGAAATACAGCACCAGTGACTTCAGAGGTTTTTATTAGTCTGATAGAGATGAAGGGAGCAGCAATGAAAAACACATTGAGGTGTTATTGTCAGTAATGGAACAAGTGCTCATTTATAAGTCTGTTTGGTTTATGATGGTTTAATAACAGGGTGAAACTCCATGATTGACAGCTGAGACTGACTCACTATTGGTCGAGCAGGCAAATCATTGACACCTTTGCTACACCACATGCTCCATCCCCAAGTCACCATTGTAATCAATGACTGTGGGTCCAAAAACATGATAGCATTTGAATCTGAGAAGCTTTGGCTTCACTTCTGGATAGTTGCTTGAAGTGATGACATGTTGTCCATCTTTATATGCAGTCTGTGCTGGCTACTGCCCCAGAGGCTGGGAAAAGGTGGGAAGCAGAGCATGTGTGTTCACAGGCAAGGATAGCATGGTCAACATTTACCCTAAGCAATTGGGCTACACTTCTCCCAGCAAGATACGCAAGCTTCCCGCATTATCTCTGCCTTATCTCCTCCTGTTCTCTCCTTCTCCACTGCGTGACCACAGTTTGTAAGCAGCAGTGTTGTGCAGCTGTGGATAACGGCCCGAGCTGTCCACAACATAATGGTTAAAAGCCTGTAGATCAATGGGTTGAGTTACTGCGCACTGACGCTGCCACGTCCATTAAAATTCTCCAGGTCACCTTGAGAGTGTTGCAGAGTCAACAGAGAACTGTAGAGTTACTGTAGAGAGTTATTACACACCGTTAACAAGCTGAAAAGGAGCAGCCTGTAATGAGCTGTGTAGCCACACTTTCTGTGGTAATGAGGGGGGGGGGGGGGCTTGTTCGTTATCTCAATGGTAAACCAGTGTTAGTATTGGGGCTTATTACTGTATCGATGGAATGACCAGGGCAGTGCAATGAATTGTGTGGAGCCTGCCAAGTGGGGGACTCGCAAACTGGACGTGAGAAGTGCTGCAAAGGGTTTGGCAGCGTTGGAGGCTCGTGGGAATAGATGAGCTGTCTGTCAAACGCATACCCACCCAAAAGCCCCCACCCACCCACCCACACACACACACACACACATTACACACACACACACACACTACACACGGTCCTCTCCTCCTGTCCTTTCCCTCTTTCTGTCAAAGGGTCTCAAAGCAACTCTCCAATTAACCTGATGCCTCTCAGACCGCGAGTGAACCACTGGCGCCTCGATGTCCTTCCTACTCTACTCGGTCGGAATGGACCCACAATTCAATCTGAAAGATGTAATGTAGTTTATACCAGAAGGATAACGATAAACGCACCAAGTGTGAGCTTTTAATCATATCCTACATTTCTCCTATATACATTAATACATACATTAATCAAATTTTCATTGAAATTAGTAGCACAACCGTATCTTTAAGCTTCCCCAGCGGCTCAGCAGTCTCTGTTTGTTTTTTGCATTGCTGCTTTGTCGGTGCACTTTTCTTTTTTTCTCCAAAGTCCCTGTGTGTGTGTGTGTGTGTGTGTGTGTGTGTGTGTAGGTGTCTTTGTCAAAAAGAGCTGAACAAACAAGGATGGCAGGGAAGGAGCCAGGGGAGATGAGGCTGTTCTCTCAAATAGATCTTAAAAAAAAATTACTTTTCAGTTCTCAAACACACTATGTACCCGCATGGCTGTTTGTATTGTGTATTGAAGAGGCTTACCATTATAAGGTGCTGTGGAAATGTAAAGGTCTCTTATTATATTGTCGCGCGGATAAGAAGATGAATTAGTATTGTGAAGGTGACATCTGTTCGGATTGCATCTGTTTCTTCAACTGTTGCATCTGACAGGTCCGCAGACATGACATCGAAAAAGCTCCCGTCCTCATAAATTACAAGAGCCTTTTTGTCTTCCCCCTCTTTCTATATTGCTAGAGACAAAAGAAGGCTTTGCATCATCCCCGCAGCGCTTCAGCAGGGTTGTGCTGTGTAATTTACGAGGATCTGTTCCTGCTTCTCCTCCAACCTGCTGAGGTAAAAGGGCAGCAGGAGAAGGATGATGTAAGAACAGATGATCTCCGCATGCCAGTTTTTCGGCGGCGCTCTGGGAAGTGGCTACACTCTGCTAACTGAATATCAACGATCTGCGTCGAAAACCTGCCATCGCTGGTTAGGAATTCACAAGCGGTTTTGAGGGGGGTCAAAACTTTTTATTTGTTTCACAGTGAGATAGATTATACAGTAATGAATACTGCCTTGTCAAGAGTGCGTCTCTGTAATGATTAAATATAGAAAACAAAACCTGCTTCTTTCCGCACAAAGTGAATTCATTTATCTGATTTATTTTTGAAATACTTCGAGAGCAGCCGCAGCTTCGGATAGTTTGAACATTCAATCCCTTTTTTATGACATATTTTGTTTGGATACATCAGTGTGTGTCACTCACAGTCACTGATGGGGCAGTGTTGGAGGAGATTCCTGTGTAGACACTGGGTATCCGGGCCAAGACTCTGCCTTTCTTCACACAAACACTGATACTTTGTGTAGATGTTTTAGGTCCAGAATTTGGCTATTCTTTGTGAACAATCTATTTTCATATGAAGGCAGAATTTGCTCTCTAAATGGACGGTTTACCTGCAGGCAATCAAATCGTGCTGAAATGTGATTGGTCCAATAAGTAGCAGAAACCAGAAGCCCTCAAAATCTTGTCCTGCAGAATAATCTGTTTTGAAACTTTACTCTTTGGGTAAACCCCACTCTCACTGAAGACTTAACGGTCCACGCCACTTGGCAGCAGGTGCAACGCCCGCGTCCCGCTGCCCTATAGGTTTGTTCACGAGCAAAATTTCTCACTGCATAGTGTCAAACCTCAGCTGACGGGCCCTGTTTCACATTCCAACCCATTATGGCACAGCTGCACTGCGTCAACCCCGACGTGCCCTGAGCTAGTTTCGGACACATCCTCTGTAACTGTGTGTATCTGTGCATCTGTGTCCATGGCATAAATAACTGCTTTGTTTGTATATCTTTGTATCCTTATCTACCCCTGTTATGATATTACCCAGCTTTACAGGAACGCATATGCCCACAGTGCTGTTAACAGTGAATGACCTCCTCTGCGTTTGTATTCATGGGATCTTCCTCTTGTTTATTTGCCCACAGATTGATATGGCTTTTTTGAATAAAGCACGGGACGGAGATAATAAGGGTCCTCCATTTTGACTGTGCTGATGAATATCACTGGAATGCAATATCCCACTACCTGTCTGGTTTAGTTATAGAGTAAGAATGTAATAGTTTGTTCTCTTTCTTTTTCTTGTCCACCTCCCCTCTCTCTCTCTCTCTCTCTCTCTCTCTCTCTCTCTCTCTCTCTCTCTCTCTCTCTCTCTCTCTCTCTCCTATAACTATGTATCCACCAGAGAGCCAGCTGCTTCCAGGGAATAACTTCACCACGGAGTGCAACATCCCTGGAAACTTCATGTGCGGAGATGGGAAGTGCGTCCCCGGTGGCTGGCAGTGTGACGGACTGCCCGACTGCTTTGACAAGAGCGACGAGAGGGGCTGTCGTAAGTCCAGTTTAGATTCCGTTATCAAATCTATAAAAAAATGTTGTTGCTGGTATCTGTGCGTTAAAGGATTCAGTCACGTGTCCTCAGCTCCTGAACTCCCCTCTCGCTGAGCATTATCGCAGTCGAGGTTTTCCTCCCCTCCCCATCCATAGAGCCACAAGGGCCATTTAAACCTAATTCTCTGCCAACTTAAATGAACTTCCCTCCTCAATCCTTAGTTCTCTCTCTTCCACAGCCTCCTCCTCCTCCTCCTCCCCCTCCCCCTCCACCCTGCAAGACCCTCGGCCCCAGTTTAGCACTGGGGCAAAACTTAATACCATCAAAGCAAAGGCCGATTACTTCTGTGTGCAGAAATAGTAGCACATGCATAATTCTACTGTAAGGCTAAAGTAATGGTTCAGATTTGATCCTCACTTTAAGTGGGGTTTGATCTCCCCGCTCCACTGCTCCTCCCTCTCCTCTGAACGTCTCAGCGAGAGCTCGGTACAGAGATGCGATTACTGATGAAGATTGACTTTGAGGCCCTGCCACACTGAATGGAAACCCCACATGATGTGTTCATCTCTCTAATGTCTCCCACTCCTGTTTTTTCCCCCCACTCCACACCTCCTCTCTTTATTTCATCTGATGATTTTTGGCTTTTGGCTCGTGACTTGCTTCACTGAGGCTTGATTTCAGTCAGAAAAGCATATTGCTGCGAATGTATACTGCAGAGTTTTTGTTTGCCTCAGCAAAAAAAGAATATATATCTCCAATGGTTTATCCTCTAATGTGTTGCCTCTTCCTCGTGCTCCTCTCTTTATTCTGCCGTCACTTCTCTCATTATTGCCTCTGGTTGGCAGCTCAGGGAACAAGCAGACTTTTGACGAAGCTGTGTTCCATGGTATACCATCACACACACAAACACACACACACACAAACTCTATAGCCAAACTTTGTAGTCATCAATCTCTGTAGTTTGTACAGCCTAGGTCATCTTGGTTACACTGTATGTACCAAGGGGACATGAGCTATCCTCGCCTGTCTTCTTTACTCGGTTACCACTGACGTTCCTGTAAAAGCTTTCTACACGTTCAAACATCTTAAGTTGATGGGTTGTGTGCCGCAGATTTTCATCACTCGGTGACCTTAAACTGTCGACAACTGTCAGACCTGGATAAGAGATAATGATATTCAGATGCATTCAGACAAATTACATCAGTATTAAACACAGTAAAATGTTCCCGTTTTATGTTATCACGCAGTTTAAGTGTCAGTTTGCTACGTTTTCAATCAGAAACACCTTTGAACCTGCTTTAAACGGTAATTTTACTATTGGTTGACACTACATGCAATAATGCTATAGATGAAAGGCTTTCATAAAGCATAGATGCTCAGCCTGCCTCCCTGTTGTCAGAAGAATATTAATATATTGTTGCTGACGTTATCTGCTCTGGCATAAGTGGGCCTTATTATTCTCAGCTAGACGGCTATTTTTCAGTCGATATCTCTGGCGACGGCTTCACAAGGGTCCCCGGACGGACCTCTGGCTCCATTAGGGGCACTGCAGGGACAGACTGACAGATGGAGGCCGGGGGGAGCAAGGGAGTGAGGAGGCGAAGGGAAGGAGGTAGAGAGGAGGAGTCATTAGTTGCTACAGTAGGAGCTCTGTCTTAATGTCTTAGAAAATGACTTTTATTTCATGAAATATTGCTTATCAGACTACCCTGCCTCTCGCGCCCTTGTCAGCTGGGATTAGCTCCATCTCCCCCGCGTGACCCTAAAAAGATAAGCAGTATAGATACTGGAAGGATGGATTGACTATCAGACTGACTTTAATATAACCTAGTATGAAATCACACTGGGTATCTGAGGACGTCTGCCCACTTTCTTTTGTGATCACAGTCATTACCATGGAGGCCGGCCAGTGTTGACCACCACAGGATATTAAATTTCCTCCCATCTGTAATATGAGCGCTTGGCTGCTGCCTGGAGGTTTCCCAGAACATTTGTTTTAATTCACCATCAATGGAGATTTTTTTTTTTAAAGTCTGCCTCCACCTCTTTCAATAATTAGCCAAGTTGTAATTTGCCAGTAATGAGACTGTCCTGTTGATAATTAAAGTGTTATATTTTTAGAAACACCTCCTTTCTCCC
Source organism: Platichthys flesus (assembly GCF_949316205.1). Taxonomy (NCBI): domain Eukaryota; kingdom Metazoa; phylum Chordata; class Actinopteri; order Pleuronectiformes; family Pleuronectidae; genus Platichthys; species Platichthys flesus. The sequence continues at coordinate 8,164,327 of NC_084950.1, read as the reverse complement.
CTCTCTATACTTTTTTTCTGTTGATGTTTGTGCTTTTTAGCCAATAATATTCCTATTTATTTATGATATGTTTGTGGGAACATGAAATTCCCTGGTACATCTTTTGCTGTGGGACCCGTACCTATTTTTACCACACAAGTCTGCACCAGAGGACAGCTGTAGTTAGCGAGTGGAGATCCCCTGTTAAGCAGACTGTGCTGATGTATGTGTCTCTGATATGAGGAGAACGTCTGCAGAGCTCGAAGTAAAGGTCACACTTTACTAACCTCTGTCTCGAGAACATGGTTTTTTTAACCCATTTTGCTTGGTGGGTCATTTAAAAAATACATTTTCATTGGAAACTGAATTAAATTTGAAAAAGCTTCAAAACACTCACCTGCACATATGGGGGTGCAAGTGTCAAAACCAGTATAAAATTGAGTTGGAAGATAGAACCACCCACACGGGAACTTGTGATGCACTCCCTGGCAGATTCTCATTTCTTACAGTTTCGTTTATTCCTGTACTTCCAGTGGTTTCATAAATGATTCATGCAAACCTGGTCTACTTTTCTTAGCCTCTGCCCCTCATTTAGTTATTTAGTCATTTTTCCTTATCTAGAAAAGACAGGGTGCGTTTGAATAGTCCATTTTGCTCAGGAACCTTCCAAACTATGTGAAATGACCCTGAGGTATTTCAGCGTCCGCCATAGTAACAGCTGTTGGAATTCTCTAAAGGATAGGGAAAGGAGCGTCATCGGTTCATAGCGGAAACATCGGACCATCCTTTATGAAAGGAAAGAAGAAATGCTGCCCCACATTTCTTTGCCGCAGCAACATTTAAAGTGATACAACCTTGTAGTTGCACCTGGAAACACCTACGGAGATAAACAGAACAGCAGTTTTGTTCTCCTGACATGATCCAGAACTGATGTAAAGCAGAGTAGTCCATAAAAGATAGACTTGATAAAAAGGAACTGAAGGGAGTCCAGGCCACTGACTTTCCCTTCCTCCCTTCCTCCTCCGCTCCCCTCTTGTTTGTTGCTTGTTTCCGGTCCCCTCTGGCACTAGGGTCAGCTTGAGTCATGTAAATATGTTTTGCTGCCTTTTAAATAACATTCTTGGCTGTAAGAAGTGAGGCAACAGCTCCAGCCTGAGTCTTATTGCATTAAAGATGCAGCTTATTGTATTACTGTCTTGCTGCAAGAGGCCAGGACCCCCTTCAGATCCTTTTCTATCAAGTCTATCTTCTATGGACTACTCTGCGCCACATGAATTAAACTACATTTTGGATGACAATCTATGGTTATAATTAATTTATTTCACAAATTTAATCCCCATGTGCTCTGTGTGGGTGCACTTGTGTGTGTTTACGTGTTTCCAGGTCTGAGGGGAATTCAAGCCATGATTCAGAGACAGGCTGCTGACTAATTCCCCACACAAAAAGGTCAAAAGTACCATCCTGCTCTCTGGTGTCCATAACGACAGCCTGGGAGACTGGTAGACAAAATGCATACTGACAGAGGAGAGAAGGAGCAGAGCTGACTGAGCTTACTGGGCCTCGGAGCCAGGATTAGCCTCTTTGCCCTTGTCTGGGCAGGGCACGAGCAGGCGAAGGAGCAGAGATACATAGCGGGGGTGAGAGGGTGAGTGGTCGTGATGTGTCAAGCAAGACATGAGGTATCAAAGACGGGGGTGGGGGAGGCAGAACTGCTGTTCAGAGAAAAAACAACAGAGGCACATTTCAATGTAATGACTATTCTTTAGTTGAAGTGCTGCAGGCTGAGGCTGTGGCCTCTATGAAATATACACTTAGAAACTCCTGAGAAAGTTAAGCTTTAACTTTTAATTGGAAGGGACTCTCAGCATGGTTAGTGGCTCCTGGTGAAACAACAATCAGAAAACATTACATTACATTACATTACATTACATTAACCACACAAAGAGGCTGCTTCTCTCCTCATGCAATGCTCAGACTAAAATTGCTCTCACGTCAGCATGAAGCAAGGCAAACCGTCCATTTTATACTGTAGACCATGTTTTATGTAAAAATATCAGAATTGTGGTGATAATGGACAAATCTCTAAACATCTTTCTAAGAAAAAAACGTATTTATTTATTCTTTATGTCTCTCTAACAAGTCTCTTTTTCTTGTGAAATATTCCTTGATTTCGGTCCTCTGGGTGTTAAACTAAAACTATAAGAAGAGAAATAAATAATAATCTTCCACTTCAAGAGATGCTGATTTCACAAGTTGTCAAATGCAGCATTTCTCAATTGAATGCTCTCTGAGGTTTTACTTCTTCAGCATTATTTTGTCTGCATGTCCAGGAGCTTTTTGTGGATGATGTTAGGGAGTTTTGCTTTCAGACCTGAACTGATATTTTCCAATCTGTGAGAAGGAAAATATTAAGTCAGTTGCTCTGGATAAATTCTGGAACTTTTCAAAGCGGCCCCCTAGGAAAACGTTCAGAAAAATGTCAGAGTGAGCCCATCGAGAATTAAGCGAGCGAGTGGGAGTGTTGTAGACATCTCTCACATTTGACTCGTGCATAATATTTCAGGATGCAAAAGGAGAGTCATAGACGTAGAAGATGCCGACAAGGATGTCAACTCGGAAAGACGAGAATATTTGAGAACTTTTGGCAAGAAGGAGTGCTTTGTGTTCTGTCTCCTCCAAGTTCTACACAGGCACAACCGCTTGCCGGAATGTTCTGGCCTTTTTCTTTTTGTTTTGAATCTAATCTGGACAATGTTCTGCTGTGTTCTTCATATGAGGAGGAAAAGCTGAGTAACTGTTTTAGTTTGAGTAAAATGAAGCAACCCTTTATACTTTAAGGGTTTTGCTGCAAGTTTAGATCTATTTATACATAATGTGGAATTCACTGTAAAGGCCTGTTTCAATCAATCACATTCAGTGTGAGTCTCACACAAGGGCTGATGTTATTTCTGGTATTTTAGAAGTCTATTAACACTTCATCAGACTGAGAGAAACAGCCATTTAGAGTTTTCATTACCTGATGCAGTGTTTATTGATCCCGTTACCTCTTCATAACAATTAGGTGCAAAGTAAATTCAGTTTATTGGTTTACTCCAATATTATTGCATTATTGCTTTCTGCAGTCATAACAAAGCCAAACACCGGGAGCAACATCGATGGGGCTAATGTTTTTGGGGGGGGTTTGTGCATGTATTGACCTCCTCAAGAAGCTCATGAGAGCAGAGTTCTGCTTGAGAGCTCGAGTGGAAACTGCTTAAAAGAATCGTGAGACAGATTGATTATGATTTTGATATCAAGGCTCACACACACTGCCAGTTCTTCACCAGACCAGCCACGGGTGAGGGAGGCAAGTGGTTGCTGAGATTAGGAGAGTGTGCATGATAAGAACAATGACCAATGCACTGACGCCATCACAAAGAGTCACGTTCCGCTAGCAGATGTGTTCTGTTATCATCTGTGTTTGTGTGATAGTTTGCAGGGTTACGCAAAAATCCACTTAACTGACTTACATGCAACTTAGTGGAAGGATGGGATGTGACCCAAGGAAGAAGCAATTCAGTTTTCCAGATAACCAGGCTCATCCAGGAATGCACTTCCTTTGAGATGGCAGGATAGGGCGTTAGCCTTGGTGAAGGTATGCCCTCTACAACCATGGACCATGTCTCAGTTTGTGTGTGTGTGTGTGTGTGTGTTTAACCCCTGCTCAGACAAAAACTGTGAAGAGAGCAAAAAAGACAAGAGAAACCAATAGAGAGAAAAACAGAGAGACACTGGAACAGTAAGAAGAGCAGTGAGGGAAACAGGGGAAGGTTTAATAGGACTTAGTCTGGGGCATCACATGTGCTTAATGGTCGACTGATCAATGAGCGGGTGTAATTAATACCAGGGGACGTGGATCAATTACTGACTAGGATCTAACATACAGTCTCTTGCTCTGATTCTGTCTCTTCTTTTCTCAGACACACTTCTCCATCAATAGTCACCAATTAGACAAAGTGATTCATTCAGAGTCTTCAAAAGAATAAGAAATGCTGTCTCATCATTTTAACAATACAATACAACACTGAGCACTACCAGATCAAACAAGGCAATTTCTGCTGTAAGTTACTCTCTGTGATGAATATTGCAGCCGGGTTATTATTTGAGAAATCACTCGCTGCTTTTCATCCCATACCCTTTCCTACCCTTTATCCCCCTTTATTGAAAGTCATTAAAATATAACTGATATTTTGCACATGCGCAAGCCGCACAGCCACATTTGCTTCCTCAGCTAGTATGAAGGTTGATGGTTATGCAGAATGCCGCTGGCGTGTGAATGCTGTAAATGTACGACTGCAGTGCAGGACTTAGACAGTGAAATGTGTGGAATGATTGTTTTGATCCCCTATGCCCTCTAGACTGAATCTACCCCTGCCCCTCTTGCTTATTCCTTGACTCCATTACCTATTGATTTTCCTCCCTCTCTGAAATGCCCGGCAAGGTCAGAGAAACCTTTGAAGTCGTCAGCTGTCTCTGCTCTTTCACCGCCTCTGTTCTCTCCCTGCTCCCCCGCCACTGTTTTCTTTCTTGATGGTCCATTCCTCAAGTCCTTCTCCTCACTCTACCAATCATGCATGCCCATCACGACCTGGGCTACCTGTGCCGAAAAAGTTATGCCGCTCTCCGGGGAACCGAAGGAGAGGGAGAAAAGGGGGTAGAAGCAAGTAGAAGGGCACCCAGGTGCAAACGGTGGAAGAGCAAAGCAAGCAATCTGCAACAGGAGCTTTGCTGTCGGGAAGCAGGGTGACATGAATGCTGAAGCCACTAGGGAGATAGTAACAGGGCAGAAGAGACAGGAGTTGCTTCATGTTACACTTTACCCCAAACTAGTAGCGAAAATAATGGAAAATATTTCAAATGGATGCTGGAAAACTGAGTAGTATTCTCAATTATAGATGTTCTTATGGCAGAATTCTTATGCAGTGTCTGTAAATGTGTAGGAGACAATGACAAAGAGGGTTCTGGTTTTGTTCTCTAAGTTGTGTGTCCTCCAGCTGCGCATTTCTGTGGGATCCAGCCAGGTTTTTCTGCTCGTGATAGTCTCACCTGAAGGAATCAGCTCCACTGCAAAAGTCATTCGTTTTCATTTGTGCTGCTCAGTGAACACTGGAACTAAGTTTGGAATTCATCCAGCACCCTGCCTGCTTTACGTAAACAACTTCTACAAAGGCTCAGAGATGAGGAATAAAATTTGGCAAGAAACGAAAGCACCTCAAACCCGGGAACAGAGGCACGACAGAGGGGAAAGAAAATAAGATGAAATTCTTGGTAATGTTTGAAGAATGAGGCAGAAGTGCTGGAATTGATATTTCAAATTGAAAGTCCTGGACATCTAATGAACAGAATTATCAACATACAAAGCCTGTGTTTCCACCTTCTCTTCCACCTTCAGCTTGCTCCCTCTAATTAATTTAGCTCCGAAAACTGCTCAGCACAGGCTATAAAGGGCCACGCATCCCCAAAACAAAGCTTAGCACATTAGCTCCATCTTTCTCTCCCACCCACGAAGTTCCCTTCACGAGCCTGCCCTTCATGTGACTTTTGAGCTCATTTGGAAAACAAACACAGGGTCAGATGAATTCTGCCAGCGGTAGAAGTGGTAATGAGGATTCGGAGGAGGGAGGCCGTGAATGAGGAATGTCAGAGCAATAACAGAGCTGTCTTTCTTGCCAAGTCTGCCAAGCAAATAAATGAATCAGTCCATGTCTGCACAGAGGAGAAAGTTGTGTATTTCCAATAAGAAACTTTATTGCCTCTATTTTAACAATCTCATCTTTTGGTGTTGGTGCAGTAAGGGCGCGTTCAAATCCACGTTTACAAGTTTAACAGAGGTAAAATAAAGGTTGATGCACAAGGTGCGTAATCTCTTGATTAAGAATGGGTGTGCTTTGGATGTAACCATTAATAAACCAATCAGTGTGCATCTCCCGTGAATGGGAACTCTTTTTCATCCTAATATATTTTAATTCTTGTAGTTAGAAAAGACATTGACGTCATTATCGTGCGCCCACCTAGATCTTTCAGGCACATTTCGAGGGGGGATGGCAGGAACATGGTTCAGGGCAACTGACTCTCAAATACAGCCCCCTAAAAATATATGCAGAGAATATGCAGGGGTCAGTGCATGTCAGACAGTAGCTTATGTAAGAAGAATATTTCTGTCTTGACAATGAAGCCTTCAAACAACAGTCCAATACAACGCTTCAGACAATGGAACTTGAAGACACATTTACACCATTCTGCGTTGGTCTGAAACTAACAGACACTTTGCTTTGTGCTGCCTTGCATATGTTGTAAGATGTGTACAAGAACACATTTCCACTAATTCTCTTTATAGTCTCATAACAAAATAATCTAGAAATAGAAAAAAAAAATTCAAGACATGGAAAATAAATTCAAATACAGAGTAAAGGATTATGTTGTTCCCTGTTTTTGACCAAATGAAATTCAATGTAAGTATCCCCTCAACAGTAGTAATGTTTTTGTATCTTTTCTTTTATGTTTTTTGCTGTAGCGCGAAGCCATGTCTGTTTTTGTTTTTGTTTTTTTCCCGTTGGATTTAATGATTGTGATATACCGTGCGAAATGAGCTCTGGGTGGTTCAGGCCCCCCTGCTGTCCAGGTAAACAAAAGCTTCCCAGACTGAAGACACAGAGATCGGGCATCATCCCAGCTCCCTCCCACGTTCAGCGGATTGCATTTCATCCTGGAGACGGGCGCTGCAAACCCTCGTGGTTTTTATGCCTCGCCCCCCCCTCGCTACACATAATCACCGCAGCTTGAAAGAGCTCATAAATCAGCCAACCACAATATATTGTAGAGGGAAAAATGTGCACCCCTGGCATTTGAGACGGCACAATGCCAACCTATGAGGAGGCCAATTCCACCCTTTGTGTTCAGCATAGACAAAAAACGAAAAAAAATGACTGTTTGGTGGCTCACTTCTAGATGCCCAAACACCCCCTCAACAAACCCTTCCCTCTCTTTGTGTGTGTTTGTGTGTGTACATGTGTGGGTTGTTCTTCTTTTCAACCCTTTGTTGTTCATCTGATACAGAGTTTATAATGATATTCTCTCACTGGAATTAACGTTTAGTCTTATTTAACTTCTTTCATAAGAATGTCTAAGCTGTTGTTAGTAGCTTTTCCTTTGTCTGTCTTCAGTGAGGACTCAGCAGTAGCTCTCCCACAAAGCCACATGTACAAGTTTGATCTTTTGTATTTTAATGTAAATTAGGAGAAGTGGAATAATCCACGAGTAGTTTAACCAAGTCCAGAGTCGTGAAACAGATGTCTGAGACCTAATTCTGTATTTCACACAGATGTATCTCATTACCTCCGACTGTACATACAGTTGCCAGGCCTCCGGTTCTTTCTTCTTGACGTCACATTGAAAACTTCAGAGACGATATTAAGATAAAGCGAGTTCTTCTTTTTGTGATGTCTTTGCTTGCATCTACCTGGGATCTTGTTTTTTCCTCCTGCCGGGGAAGATCAATGTGTTTGAGTTAAAGCCAGGGGTTCAGTGATAAGCGGAGGACGCCAGACATTGATGTTCTGCAGCATCGTCACTCAGTCCAAGGCCCGTCCTGTGAGATAAGACCCAGAGCCTGCTTAGGCTGATCAATGGCAGAATCCATACGAGCACTCACCCACACAATTTGCTCTCTTTGTCTTTGCAATTCAGTTGTTTTCGTGGCCTATCAGTACTTTGTGCTGGCGATCTCACCCTGTACTTGTCATACTTAAGAGAACTTGAAGCTAAGCATTACAGAACAAAACAAGCTGAATAATTAACTGGCCTCTGCAATAAGCAGCTGTTAAGCAGTTTAAACCCTGGTTGAATGGTTCACTGTTTTAATTTTAGAACATACAGTCGTGTTATGTTGCCATAAAAAATTAATAAAACTCATCCGGCCTTATTTGTGGGTTCCTCTCTCCTCTTGTGCATTATAGCAAAGGCTAATTCTCTCATAAAACATGATGTATAGTTTGGAAATTAGCGGTTTCCTCCTCCCATCACGCACAGACAATAATCCATTTGTCTTCTCTTGCTCCTCCTCCCCCTCTCCTCCCATCTGTTCGCAGCTAAGGTCAAGTCGAAGTGCGCGCCGACGTTCTTCGCCTGCGCTAATGGCATCCACTGCATCATCGGCCGCTTCCGCTGTAACGGCTTCAGCGACTGTCCTGACGGGAGTGACGAGGAGAACTGCAGTGAGTCTCGCACAGCAACCCAGTCCAATAAAAGCAATCTGTCTCGTGCTGTGGTCCCCGTGAGTCAGTGATGTACTGTCCTCCGGTCATAACAGTTATTACTGCAGCTTCTCATCATACAGTCAGAGGACGGTAGAGTATTTATGTGTACTTCCTCATAAAGAACCAATCCAGCAGTTTAACAGAAATCGGTCCCTTTAGTCATCATGTCAGACGATAACTAAAACACATTAAAAACTAAATAAACACAACATAAAGACAGAGTTACAAACAATGGGTGTGTAGATGAGTTAGGGTTAGGTAAGGTTTGGAGTGAAGGTGAAGATTAGGTGGGAAATGTAAGATTAAATGCTTTTGGAGCAAAACCATAGAATGTATATAAAGATGGAAGACATCTCCACTTCCTCACAGTGCCACCAGGAGGCAAACTGTCTATTAGCTTAACACAAATAAAAGAGCATAGCCTGGCCTCTGATTTGTCAATTTTGACACATGTTCTTTTAATCTGTCTATTTCAAGTCATCCAATGTAATTTTAAAAGAAATACGTTCTTGCTGGAGTGCTCCTTTAAGATAAATACTGGCTTCATTAATTAACTATAAAAAGAACAAATTAATTGTTTTTGCTTCAGTGCACAATAATGAGGAAAGATCACAGTAATTAAGTTAAATGCGTTAATTCGTTAGTAGCAAAATAGTCAGACAAATGCAGAAAACAATTGCTACACATCTACAGATGTTTCTCATTTCTTTGTCTCGAATCCTCTCTTATTCTTTCACTCTCTCAAATTCTCCTTGTGTCAGTTTGTGAACAAATAAATGAAAAGGCTCAGAAAACAAAGCTCAGCTGGAGCTGGTTCACTTTGTCTTTCATCTCGTGGATGAAAATGAACGAGAGAGTCATGTTTTTCTCTGGAGCTGGAGCTGTGGTCTGTGCTATCAGGGATGTATACGTTGTCCTCACTTGACCCTATTGCTGCTTTCCCCAGTGGGGAAAGTGCATCAAGCCAATCACTCACCATTGTCACAGGCAGTGTTCCTAGCCTGCCGGGGCCTCACACTCACAAATCTAATCTAGCCATTTAAATGGGGCTTTGCTCCACACTCCCAGCAGATACTGCATCACAACTGTGTAATTGTGTGGATCTTCCCACAAGATAATACTGTCTCATTTGGTATAAACCAGAACACAGACACATGCGAAGGTGCCAAAAAAAGTGGTAAGGGCTCGACAGGATTTTGAATGTTTAGTTTTCTGGATTGTTATCAGACTCCTCAGATCAAATTCGTGTTAGCTTTTCATTTTTATCTCTCGAATCCCTGCCAAAATGATTTCTTTGGAATCATATCCACGTGTTATAGATGGGAAACAGTCAACAGGTTTCCAGAATCGACTTCTAACAAAATGCACACAATACCGAAACAGAATGATAATGAAATGTGCATAGTATAAAGGTTGATGCTCTGAAGTTTGTTGCTTTGAGGCAAAGTTAGACAGGTGCTCTTGTTTCTCACATAACTTTAAACTAAAAAAACCTTGTATTAACTAACACTTGAGCTTTGACCTGTGCTCTGACTCCACAGCAGGCAACCCACTGGTGTGCTCAGAGTCTCGCTTCAAGTGTCGGAACGGCCGCTGTCTTGACCGAAGCTTCTTGTGTAACGGCCAGGACAACTGCCAGGACAACAGTGACGAGGAGCTCTGCCTGACCACAGCAGGTACGTCACTAAATCAAACACAAAGTTTCCAGAGCCGATTTATTTTTAATTACTGGAAGCAGAACATCTACCCAGGCCCTGGAAATAAGACACCGGGTCACACTGAGGTTGACTTTACGACACAGATCAGTGAATTGTAGCAGGTCAAAGACAGTCTTCATCCCTCTGATTGTCATTGTAACCCTCATAACCCTCATAGTAAACTATTTTTGTTTGGGTTTAGTTGACTGACACACTTATACTAAAACATGTTGTAGAAAGGGCAAAAGGTGATCAAATACTACAAAAAAACATAAACTGCAAAAGCAGTAAACGATAGAGTCGGTGCAAAAATAGTACAAGACGCTGGTCTCCGATCAGAAGCCCAAAAAGATCACTCCCACCACATGGACTTGATCAATTATTAACAAGGACACAATGAAGTCATAACTATAAAGGAGCAATGTTACATTTTCCTGAAATGAAGGTCAACACGATAAGATCAGCAAATGCTTTCTTTACATATATCATATTCATTCAAATTGATTTCACTTTTTACCTTGTCATCCACATCCCCGATGCAGTAGCTCTATAATCCCCAGGAGGGGCCTACCACCCCATTTTAACCACTCCTATACACCAAAAAGTGTGTATACATCCATTTTAGAGTAATAGATGACATATGCACAGAATGGGTTTCATAGATGTGAAATAGAGTATAATATATTGTATTATAGATAAAACAAAAAGATACAAAAACTACCCACAATGCATTTATTTCATGAAGAATAAATCATTTTAATAAAACTAATGGCTATCCAAATTGGCCATCACTCGATGTGTAGAAGGTAATTAGTCATCACTTTTGCGTGGACTGTTATTACGCTGTACCAAGACTGGTCATGTAGATAATTATCATTCGGGAATTTTTTGGAGCCAATTATTGGGAAAAAGACTGCACGTGAAACTCGAGAAGCTTCAACATGCTGTGGTTTGGCAGACGTAGCTGCAGAGACCAATTATACAGACTGAGTTAGATACGTTTTCTCCCACAGTTAAAAAGTAAAGGTCTCGAAATAGACATCTCTATCTTCATTCAATTAATTTAGTACATTCGTAATCTAACAGAAATGTGAACGATTTCAAAATGAGACTGAGACGTAGCCACTGTCATTTCATCCGTTGTGATGAACCAGAGTTTTTTCACTTGATCAGGAACGTGTCTGTGGGAAATATTGGCAGTGAACTTTAGAGCAGGTTTCAGAACAGGTGCTGGCTTGTAGATAACAGCATTTTATCTTTTCTATTTGGATGAAACGACGATAGAGGGAGTTGACTATCTTGTTTCTCATCATCTGCTATATGTGGAGGCATCACTTGGGAAGTATATTTTACAGTGTGTGCTTCATAAAGACACAGCAAAGCCACTGCAGATTTAACGTAATGCTGATGGAGACGCAGGCCGCTGTCATTTAATTCTGCTGAATCAGAAGACCAGTCCCTCCAATGTCTGTTGAACATACAGAGAGACATGTATACTGAAAAAAAAACTCTTCATCTTTGTCATTGTCTTCATCCTTTCACTTACAATTTGACAATGTCTTGCTAGTTTAACAAGCGATTCTACTCCTCCTTATTCTCATCAAAAATATCTGAATTATCATGCGGATAAAGACAGACAGGTTTGTATTTGCCGACATTTACGCTGACTGGTTTGAACAGTCTTTCTCTATCTTTTAGTCAGTTTATCGTTTTTTTTTTATTTTGACCGGCATGAGACAAATCTCTTAGTTGAGCTATTAGAAGATGTAATAAGGACAGAGTAGGACAAACTGCGGGAAACTTGATTTATTTCTACATTCAAACATGGTCATTTAAAGTGCTTTTTCCAGTGTTGTGGTTGTACGTCATAATCCTGTGACAATGATTACCAGTGTAAAGAAAATTTGCCCGAGAACTGTATGAAAGATTGTTTTTTTTGTTTGCTGAAAAGCTCACAATATTTTTCTCTACCGAGTAGAGAACAGTCTGTGAGTGGGTGATTTTGGAAACAGCCCGTGGCATCAGGTGCATACTGGTTTGAAGCACAATGCTGTTGATGACATTGGGGGTTTGTATTGTAACCAAAGCAGCAGTAGGATGATGCCTGACAGTGAGTGTGATGTCTTCGCTGGTCCCACTTACATCTGGGATGCCATGATGATAATTCCACTGGCAGCTCCACTTCTCAGAGGCAGCTCCTGTCAGTGTGGCACAAGAGACGGCTTCTGTCATCACTTCAGCTGCACTTCCGACAGCACGGCAACTTGATATCTGCCAGCAGTCCAACACTGATGTGCGTAAAACCCCAAGGCAACGATGTGTGGACTCTTACTGTTTTTTTTTTCTTGTGTGGAATTGATACAGCTATATTGATTTAGTCTATAAGATAAAAAAAAAAATGTCTGTCAGAACAGGCTAAGTTTGGAGTACAGAGGGGAAAAAAAACGACAATAACCCATCAGCATCTATAGCCCACGAGACAGTAATGTTATTACCAGTAGTAAGATAGGCTAAGTCAGCAGAAACTTGATCGAAACTCAAGAGGCAGAACGTATCTGATAAACAGGGGAGTCGCAGAGTACACTTGAAAATATGGAAAGCAGATCCCTGTGAAAGGTTTCAACACCATTTATCTAGTCGATGTTGCTCGGCTGCAAAAAAGTTTTTATGATGAGACACAACTGACAAACTATGCAGTTTATGTAATCATCAAAGCATTCTACTATTCTGATAAAGATTTATAAAGATAGAGGACATGACAGCTCCCTAAACGTGAAGCCCAGTCATCTTGATCCCCCCCCCCCCCCCCCCCCGGTGGCTGACTGCAGTGAAGGTAATAAACTCTGCCTCCTCCATGTCAGCAAATGGGACATGGGGTAAAATAAAAACTCAAAAGTACACATTAAATAACTACAAATATATCAGTTATGTGTTAGTCATTCTCTGCAAATTAAGTTTATAACCACAACCTTCACTCTTAAGTTACTCTTAAAATTCAAAAGAAATAATCCTGTGACTTTTATTGTGATAATTAATGTTACTGACTGATTGAAAGATTTTTTGAAGACATGATTTTTGTACACCACTGATTTTTAGGTAATATTAGTATGTAAGACGGGCAGCTGAAAAACTGTGTGTAGAGCTGGGAAATATACTGAGAGTGCTGGGAAGGTCTGAGCTCTCTGGTCTTCAGAACAGACAATATTTTTGTTAATTTCTTCTTTCTTTATTTCTTTTATTTCATCACCCTCTGTGCTTCGGAGGAAGTGATGGCTTTTCTGCATTTACCTTTAATTCTTCCCTCATTCACACACACACACACACACACACACACACACACACTTTACCTCACACTCACCTTACATTCTGCTCTGACTCCCCCTCTCTCTATAATAAGCACAGTCCTGCAGGTGACAGATAAGATGTACAATATCCACTCAAAGCCACCTGACTACAGCATCACCTGCCTCGCTCTCTGTCCTCTCTCTCTGCTGCTCTTCCTCTGCTCAGCTCCTCTTCCTCTTTACCCATAATTACCTGCCTCGGTGTGTCCACAATTGCCTCCCCTGAACATTCAAGACATTAGCTCAGCGGACAGATCATTATGGATCCACCAGCAATTGGTTATCCCACCAGGGCTGTCAGACAATTAGATCTACACAAACCATCAATTTGTTTTATCCCAGGTGCTTTTATTTTTTACATTTGAGATATTTTAGACAATTTAGCTCAGTTAGAACAGAGCAGCCTTTTCTGTTTATGGTTTTATTTGATACGTAATGGATTTTTTGAAATAGCAGAGGGCTTGGCCAAGTGGCAAACATTGCAATGTAACAATCGCAATCTCCTATAAACCCATTGCTGCAATAATGTCGTGGAAACATATTAGCAATCGGATGGGGAGGCTGTAACGGAGAGCAGAGATAAAGAAATTGAAAGTGCACAACATAAAAACATAAAATAGTAAACCAGGAAAAGGGAGTTGCGGGGAGCAATGAATAGCAGTGGGCAGGAAGATGGAGGTGGGCATAGAGAGTTAGGTGATTTAGAAGAGAAAGGCAGGGATTTGGATCGAGTGAGGGGCAGCGATAAGCTCATGACAGGATGAGAGGAGCATTTATTTTCGAGTCGAGCCCCGAGGCCGAGCGATGTAACTCCAGAAACAGAAATGACATGAAAGCTAGTTTTGCAAAGCCGAGCTTCCCCCCGGCTCTGGTCTTCCAGTCGGCTCGTGGCAGGAAATAGAGGGTTCAGTGACACAGGGCGCATCTGCCCCCGCGACGAATTGTTGTTGAAACACAGCCGCAGGGCACAGGAGCTGGCTAACTGCTGGCGGAGTCCTTGCTGAGAACAAGAGAACCACTCTGAATATCCGAGGAAGCATGTGCACGAATGCATGAGCAGATACACACAATCAGACAACACACTCAGTGACTCCAGCACATCTGACAGTGATTTTCTTCCTACTTAATACAACACAACACTGTAAACTCTCGGAGAAAACCTTAATACAGCGCTAGAAAAAGTGGCTGACATCTTTTGTAAAAGTGTGGGAGAATTCCCTTAGTGCCATTTAGAGAAAGTAATGCAAGTGATTTAAAATGCACACATCAGCCTGTCTCATTACACATTAATTAACACGAGCAACGAGTATCAGATGGTGCTGCGACCGTGGAAGAGTGAAAGTGATTCAATGATTCACAACGACTCAATCTCAAACCTCTTTTCCACTGGACAAAAAAAAACACCAACTAGCGTCTGGCTTTTGTCTGAAATGGTTTTTTTTTACCAGCTTTGGTAAATGAAACCTGGGAGAAAACACTAATTTATTCATTCTTTTTTTGTACTTTTTCTGCATGACGTTATGATGCAAATTGAATTTCCCAGCACTGGTGTGCAAATAGCAATGAATCTCAATCTTTGTATACCATAGTTGTTTTTACATCTTGGAAAGAAAGTGCTACAGCAATTTTTAGTGAGACAGCTTCTCAGTCTCTGGCATTTCAGTGACATCGAACACAACTCACCGGGGGGGAAATAAGAGAAGCGACTTCTTCTTCCTCTTCATCTAAAGTGGAGTTGTTCTGAGAGGTAACAGAGGGGACGTGTACATGATGGGGGGGGAGGGAGAAACTCTTGAGGACAAATGATGGATTTAAGGCTTCAGAAGCTCTCTGCCGGCTTTGTGCATTTTTCAAGATAAGGTATGTTTTCTGTTGACACATGAATCCCAGGCTTTGGTTTTGGGACTCAGATTGATTATTATTTGTATTTTAATGAGCCGACGCAGTTTAACATAGTGCCACTTAGAGAATTAAACTAATGTGCTGCACGGATATTTTATAGCTATTACTTTTTTTCAGCACTAGCTGGGTTTTTACGTTCACATTATTCTTACAAAACATAGAAAAAAAGCAGCTTTCAGCTCTCATAAAAGCCCCATAGGCTACACATATAGAAATACAATGACAGTATTAAAGAGCACAATTTGCTAAATGGCTAAATCCCTGCTCTGCTTTCATCCCTTAACCCTTGTTGTGAAGGATTTAATATTTGTAATTCATTTGACTTCAGTTCAAATCAAACAAATTTAGATCCACAGCAATTAGTTTTCAATTACAACACACAAATATTGAATTAATACATTTAGTTTTGTCCTTTTGCATAAAAGAATATGTGAAATGTCGTTATGCACTTTCACTTTACAACATCACACAGAGAAGATTTATGCTCTACCTGCTTCACTTCTTCTAGACGCCATTTATTTTAATATTGGTGCAATGAGCGGACAAATAATAGGGAAATAAATCTTTAAAGTGGTGGAGACGGCACAGCCTTTGGTTCCTTATGCCTTTGAAAGCCTCACAACATCAATCAGGCTGATTAGAAGATAAAGGGCAAATATCAGTTCTCCAGACCAAAACTCCATACGACACATCTTGGATTACATCTACATTTATCACTGGAAGTAACCACGTACATGTGATTTCAATTATAACGCACTGTAAACAAAAACAATTATTTTCGGCTCAAGGGGTTCACTTGTATCCCTCTTACAAAGAGGGAATCGTCCAGGCATAGTGAACAGAAGACGGAAACCAGGCTGTCTCCACTTTTGTTTTTTGTAATGGTTTTGACGACCCCATCAGAGTAATGATTGACCTTCAGGTCCTCAGAGAACTGTCAGTCAGAGCGAGGTGATGGCAGCAGTGTTGTTAGTCTCCAACATGATTATATCATTAAAACATTGGCAGCTGACATCACCCCTGACCCTGATTGGTTTGATGCAAATAAGCCCACCCACAGGCCCAGAGTCTGCAGATCTTAGTGGCACCAAGACGAGGACCACGTGTGTTTATACTTAAACCCTCCACTTCTGTTTTTTATTTCACATTTTAATAAACCTCTTGTCGAAAATCGCAGGGCCAGGGGAATATGTCTTTTTTTAACAGTGCCGGCTCAATAAAACAATGATATACCCTTTTGGCCAGCACCACACACACACATACACAGGCGCTCTCGCCTCCCACAGCCAGCACAATATGCAGCTCTAACCTTCTCTGGTTTGTGTACGGAGAGGCTCCGTCTCTGAGAAGTCAAATCCCTCATTTCAGACTCCAGGGACGCTCCCCTCCTACAGTGAGTAATCTGCAGCTTTCTATTTGTTATATCCTCCTAAGGCTGTGTAAGAGCTACTCCATAGATCCAGTAGCGGTGCATCTGCTGTTTTGCATAAGCACTATGTATTCAACAACCTGTCTTCACAGCCCGACCATTTACAGGGCCAATAGATATTAGTAATTCAGACGTGGCTGTATTTATGTATGTGTGTCCTTTGACATGACAGTAACTATTGCCTCTCTATTAGCATCACCAGTCAACTAGAAATTAATATAGTGTCAGTCAAATATACAAATAACAAAGAAGTCCCAAGTGATTAATAGTCCCTTAGTCTGCACTTACTATGCCTTTAGCTTGCTAATAGCTTTCTGCACAGCCACATCCTCCCCCACTGATTGCTGCCAGACTTTGGGCCTGAATAATAAAGCTTCTATAGATTAAAATGACAACTCAATACACGTTCAATTCTTGTGTAAGTGACGAAATGTTGATCTGCTCATGCCCTTCGCCAGTAGCACTCTGAGCACTGGCAGAGAGAAAAAGGTGTGGGTGGGAGCGTGGAACGGCGTAGGGGCACATAATGGCAGTAGACTGAGGTGTGGGAGTGGAGTGTAATACTGCCAGTTTATCAGAGCCAACGCACACTTGACAGGCGCAACTAGGGAACGTGCACTTGTCACCGCCCATGGATTTGAACTCAGGCTTTGTTTTGGTTTGCCTGAAGCATGCTTACAAAGCAGAGCTGAGGGGGATCCTGGCTGCTGGTCTGCAGTAAAAGAAGGCCGAGCAGGAGTGAGAGGTCTGTCAATAACCTTTAGAATCAAAATGTTGGATGCATCCTACTTTGTGTGTAATCTCTGCTGTATCTGAGAATATATCCACACTTATTGAATCTTTTATCACTTGTCCTTCCTTCCTCCTCTCTCCCTCACCAAGTGTCCGTCCTTTCAGAAACCCTGTTGTCTAAGTGCCTCGCTGCCATTGGCGCTGGCCGCCCAGGGGGCCACTCCTGGGACCGGAGTCTGTATGATTCATCCCCGTCCTTGAATCAGGACCAGTCAGCCGTTGATGTCCCTGCTCCTGTAAATTAACAACGTCTCTCCGTTCAGTCACCATGGTGATGGTGGTCAAGTGACGACCTGCACCCACAGACTAGTCGAGGAATTCGGCTCAGAACAAAAGCTGTGCTGTCTGTATTGGGTGGAGTTATACTCTGAGTGAGGGTCCCTTTGTGTTTGTGTGTGTTCATGTATGTGGGTGCATGAGGGAGTGGGTATACTAGCCATTGTTTTCAATCACTTCTTGGAACCATTCATCCCACACTTCTACTTTAATAGTTTTTTTTGCCTTGATGAATCCAGAGAAAAGTCTGGCTCTGCGCTAATTGGGTGATATAGCACAAAGTGTCAAACTGTGGTGGAGCTGGCTTGGTCTGTGAGGCCCCATGAGGCAGCCAAAAGCATTGAATCATGTTCTGTGGTCTCATTTTGAACCACACAATTGCTTAAGTGACACTATAAAATGGAATTCCCCAAATAAGACAAAAACGAGCTTGTCAGCTCGCTGATTTGTGCTTCTATGAGCGTCACATTTGCATCAGAGTGTATTAACCCCGGCCTCTACTCCTGCATTTCCCTGCTCCATGGACACTTGGTTTGAAAAACGTGCCCCTCAGTGGCCCCCTCAGTGTGTGCACGCTGGTTGGCTGACAGCAGAAAGGAGGCGAGATCTCAGTGTAAAATGTGCAGTTTTAAACAAGGCTCTCTCTCTCTCTCTGTCTCTCTGTCTCTCTCTCTCTCTCTTAAAGTCTTCTCCTTTTCATCTCTGCGTCTCTACCACTGCTCTCTCCACAATAAACTAGTCTTTTCAGAAAAACGTGCAGACCTACTCTGTATTGTGCAGACTCCAATGAGGTCTAACAAGGCCATTATCCGTCTGGAGCAATATCACATTAAAGAGAAACTAAGAGGTGTTGAGGCTGCACCAATGTAGATATCCACAGCTCATTATTCTCCCTGCTAACGTCCTCACTAGCTGGAAAGTGGTACCAGATAGTTTGACTTCTCTTTTTGCAAAAGTTTAGAAAGTACTAATTAAGACTAAAATGGCTGCAGCATGTACTAAAAGAAAACTTTAAAAGGAAAAATGTAATCACCACTTGTTTTAGTTTTTTTCTATGAAATGTTTCCATTAGTTTGCATAAGAGACTCTTTTTTTATCTCTTTTGGCTCGTTGTGGCCTAAGAGAAGAGAAAAATGCTGTTTTTGCATTTTTTTTAATTGCACTCAGTTGAGAATGGAGAATTGTGTGAATCCAGAGCTAAGAGGTACTCTGAAATGGATTTCATCCTCTTGGATAGCTTTGATGAATGTTGGCAAAACTTAGCTACAGTACTTTTAGGCGATGCCTTATATGCCCTAGAGCTTGATTTAATTTCCCCCAAATCAATTTTTTGACCATATTATCTGTTCTTCAGAATAATATATAGCAGACCCATCAATTAAAGCAGAAACACTTAAAAGCATGACAAACTCTAGTCGGCTTCAGTATATCACTAGTGCAGTGCTTGTTCTAAATCTGCCTATTTGGAATGGGCTTTCTTGGCCTATGGTAATGCTGCAGCTTTCTTTCTGAAACTTTAAAATGATTGAGCCCTGGCAAGTAAAGACAGACTGTGTGAAGTCCTGAATGTGCTGTTATCGTGATCGACAATGTAACTTGCGAGTCTTTGAATGTATATGACGTGTCCAAATCAAAGCAAATCCGATACGTCACTTCCTTGTGCCCTTATCAACACCACTACAAAGTGTTAAGGCGATAAGATGAGTGCTTCTCATGCAGCATGTGGGCAACAGACATACAGAGATATCTGGAATTATTAGATAACTAGTGCTTTAAAGCATGTAAAAGTGGCTTAACTATGAATAAATCAACAATAAATCAACTCAAGCATCAGGTGCTCCCCTGCATCTTATAAAAAGCAGTAGGTCCCACTTCTGCAACTCCTTTAGGCTAGGAAATCCCATTGATTGCCTGTCAGGTTGCTATGAATTATACGGCACTTGGATTACATCTTTTAGTCTCAGTACTGAATAGTGCAATACTCCATGCATTATTTCTCCATGATGTACGTCTATTTATTGGTTAGTCAGGGCTGTAACTCGTGCAGTATTAATTACGAGGTGCTGCATTATACCCGTGCATCCACTAAAGTGGCATAGATCAAACTGGGGTGCAGCTATTAGGAGTAAACAGATGTACAACCTGGAGTGATGCATTAGTTGTCAGTCGAGGTCTCACTCTAATGGGCCAGGTTATTTTTATGCAAATGTCTGCCAATACCATTAAGTGTGCCTTCACACATGTGAGGGTTGAGCCGAAGGCGTTGCTCGACAGAGAAGAATCGACTGCCATCAAGGTGTGATTGGTCGGTGATAAAGGTGAGAGAGGGTGCTTGTACGTGTGTGTGTCTTTTGGAGGTTAGAGGGTCCCTGTATGAGCTTGGTGTGTTCAAGTGTATGTGTTCTTCAGGGAAATACAAAAAGAAAGGAGGCTTAAGTGCCTCACAGAAAGAGAAGAGGAATTGCATGTCAGAGAGTATGAGAGACAGGAATGTGAGAGGACGATTTGGGTGGGGGTGCAACGGAGCAGAAGAGGGAAGGAAAGCACAAGGGAGAGAGTGATGGAGAGCGTGAGGGAAGCTGACGGAGATGGGGGATTAGGGAGAGTGGCAAAGCCATTGAGGAAAAAAGAAAAAAAGATGAAAACCCTCTGCATTCATTGTGTAGAAAGACAGGGAATCAAGGGAGAGGATAAAGAAGCAGAAGAGATGGAAACAGTTGCTGGGGAATGGGTCATGGCTGCTGGTAGGGAAGGAGGAAAGGAGGGTAAAGGGAGAAACAAAGCGGTGGAAGAAAAGATTAGCAAGCAGGACTTCTTCAGAGACCAGAATAAGCAGGCGGAAGGCTGAGAGACAGGTGCAGGAAGCAAAGGTACGGGCAGAACAGAGAGGAGCGCTGGGGAAAGGGGGGACAACAAAGCGATCAAGCGGGATCAGGACGACTGAAGTCGAGCCAGAAGGCTGAGGTGGGACTGAAACAAAGCAGGGGAGACAAAGGAAGAAAGAGAGAATGTGGGTGAAACCAGCAAACAAAACAGTGGATGTGGATGATGACTGGGGAGCGCGGGGATGAGAGATGAACTGCAGGGTATGATATTTTGATGGAGGTCATACTTGAAGCTCACACCGTGATCTGATTCATGGTAATTACTGGCTTCGGCACAGTCTTTCTCGATTGCAGTCTCTCCTTTTCTTTCACATTGGCCTCTCTCCTCTCGCTGTCTGACTCATTCCGCTCATGTACCATTAACCTCCCATCAGCGTCTCACAGTTTTGATGTCTGGGCCCCGTCTCCACCTTTTCCTCATCACTTCTTCTTACAGTTTCACCTCCTCGTGCCCCACTGTCTTGTCTCCTCTCATCACAGGCTTTCTCTGCTCGCCTCTGTTCCCTGCTCTTGCTTGTCTGTGGTCTCTGCCTCACCCGTCCTCTCCCTCCGTGTTGTTCCCGTTGTTCAATATTCTCGCATGGACGCCCACATGTCAGCAGCATGTTAAAACCATGCTGGAGATTAGGAGAGGGAGGGCTGGAGCGAACAATGAAGAGATCTCCGAGGAGTTTTTTTCACCTTTGGCCCTCTCTTAGCCAGCTTTGTTTGGTGGCTGTATAATGTAGAAATAACAAGGACAAGTGTGCCTGCAGGACAAGTGTGTGTGTATTAATCTGTGGTGTGTGTTAACTGCCGGGTAGATGCAATTACACCACATGGATGTGACAGAGATGGAAAAAGGAAAAAATACAACTATCAACTCCTAAATCTTACCTTGGACAGTGTACTTAGGAAAATGTAAATCTTTATTAATGCATAAATCTTTGGATAACAACATAAACCCATATCATTATATGGAGTGTTGCTATCACATACATATCTCCTTCACAGTGTTTTTAACTTGAGGCTAAACATACATGTGCCATTTGTAGTGACATCTAATCAGTGATCAGTCTGACTCAGTATATTTTGGTCGTCATGGGTCACTGTTAGAATAATAATCTTCCAAACAGCTGGAGTTTCTTATCTGAAAAACACATCACAAGCTTCTCTGGCTCTGAGACGAGCACAGATCTCGGAGCCTGTAGAGATACAAGTGAGCTTGAATTCACTTTGCTGCCTTGTGTGAATCACTCTAGCCTGGGTTTTGAAAATGAGTTCTGTCAATGAATATGTTGCATTACATTTTGAATGTGGTAACTGGATGAATTTCTAAACAGCTGAACACAGCACTAAATATTTTATTGGCTGTGTCTGCAGTTTAATACCCAGTCAATAACAATTATATGTCCCTTTTATGTGTAATTACATTTTTACCTTCCAAGCACCAAATTGTTATTTAGTTAATATCATTTTTAATGTTTTTTATTTAATTGTCAACCCCAACCTCCATCTAAATAAGCATCATACATTTGCATATGAGATTTTTAATGAGAATGGGAACGTGTATATGGATGTTGTGCACTCCCACTGCTAATCGATCAAAGTTACATTACTGGGAATTTTGATGTGACGCAGTTGAGTTTGCTCAGTTTAATTGTCAGTAGATGGCGCTACTGAGTTGTAGTGGAGAATTTCCCCAATGCTTGCAGGATAAATACTGACTAAAGAATGACACTTAGTAGAGCTACTACCTCAGCCGAGGCCCAACAGTCCCCTTAAATTCAACCAAGCTTCAACAAATTGCACACACTCATACATATACGTTTCCTAATAAGCCATGAATTATGAATTTTTCCATTGGGAAATCTGTGAAAATGTCAAAAAATACCAATGTTAAATCAAGTGGAAAGGAAATCCTGGATCCACCCCAAAAATGATGGGTTCTTTTTATCCTTTCAATTTCTGTGGAAATATGTTCAGTAGTTTTTGCATAACCCTCTGCTAGGGAATCTAAAGCATGGTGTAGTATTTCTGTGTGTATTTCTGTCCTGTGAGGGGATTATTATTGCACATTATAGCAATTATTAAAATCACACAGATATATCCATTGTTGTATATGCACTGAGCTATAGGTGATCTCCTAGTAGATGATGCTCAATGTACCCATGTTTAGACTAACTGGGTGTATTCTTGTGGGAAGGCTTTCCAGTGATGTTTTATAGTCGCTAGCCTAGTTTCTCAAAGCAGCCTCTTCCAGTTCTCCCAGTCTACTGGGAAACATTGTATCTGCGTCGGTATTCATAGAAATATCTTCAGAACTCGAGGCTGTAATTCTCTCTAACTTTTCATTTTTTCATTTTCTCTCAAAGAATTTGATGAAACATTATAGGAGTAATAAAAAAACGGGGTTATTTAGCATATAGCACACAAAATATGTATGAGTTCATCTTTTAAGAAGTAGAATAGCCTTTTTTATTATTCATATCATGTTTCAACTCTTATGTCATGTCATTCTTTCCCTCATTTATTTTTTTCATTTCCATAACAGCCATGTCTGACGGCGTGTCCAGAACTGTGGTTCAAAATGAAATACCTCAGATTAAATGCTGTTAAATCAAATTCCTCATGCGATGTAGTTTTATTGATTTACTGATTTACTGTAGTAATGTCCTTACATTTCATTTAGCATCACCAATAAATATAACTAACCTCTTAGCTGATCATTAAGACGTACAATTCAAAGTGAAGTTCGTGAAAGCATTAAGGGAGAATAAAAAGGGTAAAGGAGGACAAAGATTAAGCATTATTTGAAAGAACACTTTGTACCATTGTGGGTATTTTTCCAAAATAACTAATTGACTGTTATCTGTCATTGCACTGGTTCATAAATTTGTAAGTACCCTGCTTCAAAATCAATAGAAGAAATGAGATAGAGAATAAAGATGAATAATAGCCTTTGTGCTTTTCCTGTTTTTTTTTTTGTGCTTTGTTATTGCATCTGTGAAAGTTGTACCACAACACAAACTCCCTTCCTCGGTATGCTACATGATCCCCCTTCATAACACAGCATCGCACAGCTCGATATGTGGTCCGGCTCATCTGCTGTTGTGTGGGCGAGAGACTGTGTTTATTCGTTATACATTCTGCATGCTTGCCCGAGCCTGGAGCTGATGGACGGGGATCATCAATAACTGTACATATTTTCAGAAGCAATAATTATATGGAGGAAACAAGTGTGTGTCAAAGAGCGGGTGAATGGATGAGGATCAATTACACTGGTAAAGATGCAGCTCTGTGCGTTAACCTCCAACCATTAATGTGGATGTGTACCCAGGGGCGGACTGGCCATCGGGAATACCGGGGACATCCCCGGTGGGCCGATGGCCGAAAATATAAATCCAACGGCCCATCACTATGATGTACCGGCCCACGCCCATCATCGCATCAGCCCTACAATGGTTGAAACAGCGGCACAAGCGTAATTTTCTCCAAGAGCTATACCTATCTAATCGCACTGACTGGTTTTATACTGCTACTCGCAATCGGTCTTCACACTCATGGTGACTATTTTTCGATTTTTTTTTAAGTGTCTTTTAATATGTGTTTTACAGACTTCGGAAGTCCAAAGTAAGAAAAGATCTCCACCTTATTAATAAACACCTCTAAATTGGTTCTTACACAGCCGAAGTGTAGAGAATTTGGATTTGCATACATACACGCAACGCGGCACCCAGTTATACGCATGCGCACAACCCATGAGGCCCAGCTCTTCGTTGCCTTCGTTGTTTTGGAGAGTGCGAGAGCATGCCGTCGGCACCAAAACGAAAAGGTGGAGCTGAAAAGCTAAGAGATAAAAAGAAAAAATGTCTGGAGAAAGGTGCCTCAAAACATTTAAAAATATCAAATTTCTTTGGAAAACCACCGACTGGTGACAGTGAAAAGGTAAGATAACCCTAACCCCATAGACCGTTATGATCTGGTAAAATAAGCAAGCTGGTGTTGTTGTCAACATCTAGATTATCTATTTTAACATGTTAGCCGTAGTCACTGGCTTACAATTGATGAGCAAGCTATCCATGGTGGTAGTTGTAAATAGGACAATCTTATAATTTCTATTAACCTGTGACAAATAAGTTAACCAGCTAGTTTGTTATGCTAAAATCTAAAATTATAAATAATGTTTATATGTTATCTAGATTGTTAATATGTTATGTAGAGGCGTTGACTTGGCCAAGTATAGCATGCATTTCACAACATATTAAACAAAATGTTAATATGTTATCTAGATTGATGATTCAGCTGCTGGAAGCAGCAGCCAGGGGCATGAGAGCCAAGATAAGAGCCAGGCATGTGTCCATCCAGGCAAATTGGTGGATCCAAATGTTATTAAAAAACAAACATACATATATGATGTAATTTCTTTGTAATCATCCAAAATAATGTTAAGTGTATGGGTATTTTTCCCAGAAGGCCACTGACTGTTCGATACGCGCGATCCATTGAGTGGGCAACGCGGCTACTTAGTGGGCCGCGCGCCGTGTATTGAGTGGGCCGGTCTGACAGAAACTCCCGGGCCACTTTTTTCCCCCAGTCCGCCCCTGTGTGTACCCCATTAAAAAAGTCTCCTGCTGAGTATGACCACATCGTATCAAACGCAGATGTTTGATACGAGACAACAAAAAAAAGACATCAGGGAGGCAGAGAGCAAAACAACCATTCATTGAAAGTTTAGTGATCAAACGATGGAAAGTATTCTGTCAATAAAGACGGACAAACAACTGGAGGCAGTGGGGGAATGAGAGCACAAAGGAAGGAAGGAACAAGTACAGCAAGGGGAGAAGAGAGTAGTGTATTTAACACAATTAAAACTAAACACACACTGAGCCATGCTGCCTAAATTCAGCCAATAAGCCACGAGAAAATCAAGATGTGGTGGAGCAGTCTTTCAACCAGTGGGATGTAGCCCAAAGTTTCACAGAGTGAGACATGGAGGTAGCTGTACTGCCACTACTGAGTTGAAATAACATTTTGGTCATTTACAAAGCTAGCTGTTTTTATGTATATGTCCTAAACAATCTACAACATGGACACCTTTGGATTTTGGACTCTCTCTGTGGAACCTGCCCAATCATTTCTGCCCATTCATGTCCAGGGTATTCCACTGTGACTGTCACAAAATCAAAAGGCAAAGGAATAAACCGAAAGCGACTTTGAAAGCCCCCCCCTGTAAGTCAGCCATCCCACCCCGTCTCGATCTCATTACTTCCCAGCAGCAAGCCCAAATGTCTCACTGATGGTAGGCAGCTGTATTTTGGTCATTACAGCTGACAGTGACAAAACACAATATTAACAGCCCGGTTTCATTTTTCTTCTTTTGCATCATCATATACATTATTCATATTTATTTGGGAAGGTCCTCGGAATGTTTTTTAGCAATCTGAAGTGGTCTTTAGGACAGATGAGCTTGAGAACCCCTGCTGTACAGAACATGCATAATTGATTTTAGAAGCTTTCATTGTAATTGGTCTTTCCCTTTAGCGACAAGAGCAGTTTTGTTCTATTTTCTCCCTGATAATGAGGCCGTGGTGATTTAAATAGCCAGGAGAAGAGGTGCCAAAGAATGCACCGTTCACCATATCTTCACAATTTAATCGAACTCTGTCGCTGTCGAGTCGTTTTTGGTCTTCTTGGAGATGTCAGTCAGCTATTTCCAGCCGTGCGCTTCACTTGATGTGCAAGGAGATGCAAATGGAGGGAGGAGAAGAAGTTGACATACAAGGGAAAAGATTGAGATGCAAGACCAGCTAGCAAGTGTGCAAAATACTACAAAGAGTATACGACTTACTCAGTATACCTTCTGGCGAGGCAAACTGAGATTCCTGCTGGGACTTCGTTCTGTTGCTTCATCATTTTTCGTCAGCGCAGCTCCCTGCTATTCGTTCAGACCGCACAGAATGCATGACCGCTATTCTTCACTGATCAAATCCACCCTGCCTTTTGTTCATATACGCAGGACGTCATGAGTTCACACACTTATCTCAGAGGAAGCACTGGAACCAGCCTTATCTCTGACCTCCAGGTACCAGCCTCCCTTTAGGCACGGATCCCCAATCTTTCCGTGCTTCGTCCAACCCATGCTGTCACACTTGGAGTAAATATGTACGAGCGGCCCAGCTGACCATCATGCTCCGCTTCTTATCACTCAGACAGAGCCCGTTGATTCCACTCTAGCTGAACACGGAGATATGAGCAGGGGCCAGGGGCTTTCCACAATGGGCCGTGTTGTTCTGTTGTTTGACTGATAAAAGAAGCCGGGGCTCCTTGTGCTTCCACCAGCCTGACCAGCTGTATTGTTGAAGGAGAGGGGATTAGATGGTGCAGTGGGCTTCAGAGGTCTCGCTCTGTTTCTTAACCAGGAGAAGAACAGGGCAGGAGTGAGGCCAAGGGGAGGACTGGCATTGTGAGCGGGGCACTGATATTTGTATCTGCGTGGCTGCGAAAGGCAGTAATGCTCTTTGCAGACTTTTTTGTGTGTAATTTTCCAGGGTTTATCCCACTTGATCTGAAGCCAGATCCCCCCCCCCACACTCCCTCTCCTTTATCTGAGCTCAGACCTATCGTAGCGTGGCTTACCAGAATAACGTGGGACCTGTTGTGTGGGAGGAAGTTGCTGCTCAATGTACCTTCAACAGGTGAGTCTTGAGCAGGCTGTCCTTGGTTTTCTTTGGCCTTGAATGACATTCCTACTCCCCTGTGCAGAACAGTGGATGCACACGGACTCAGACATACAACATACTGTTAACACACACATTACTCAACCAGGGTTTTGCATGCATATGGTTTTTATTTCGAGTTTTGGGTATATTTTCTACTACTAAGTACTAAGTCTGACAGAAAGTCTCTTATTGGCAGGTTTGATGGACACATTTGGTAAATTATTTTAGGTTTTTGTGATGTAAAATTTTAAAATATAATAGAAAATAGGCTGAAATTGTTCTACCGCAGTGGATATGCCACGTGGTGATTCAGAAAAAAAGGGTCTACCCACCACACCGTAATTACTCCTGTCTGTGTAGCTATGATCTCTTGCTCTGAAAACACACTCAAATGCTTTCAACTGGAACCTCACTCTCTGAAACACTCTCCTGTCACCACCGCTTCACAGTAGATAAGGTTACCAAGAGGAATTCACTGCTCAGGCATGTGTGTACGTGTGTGTGTGTGTGTAGGTTTGAGTGTGTTCATGTCAGAGTTGCACATGGAAAGGAAACATCAAGTGCTGTTTTTCACACATTCTGAAATGTGGTTACATTAATAACTTAAATTAATAGGAATATCATTAGATGTTCACTCCCAGTTCAAAGTATTTCAGCTTCCTCTGCAAGCGTTAAAAATATGTCACGAATTGCTCACAAAGGGATTCATTTTTCTCCCAGAATCCAACACTATATAGATAAAAAAAACAAGTGTCATCATTTCAGTTGTGATACAATAAGCTGCAGCACTTCGACCCTTTTAACCAGCTTTAATCTCATCTGCAGACCTGCCAGCCCCCAGGGCACTTTGTGACCACGTCAGCAGGTTTAACTGTGAGTGACAGCTTGAGAATGACTGATCACTTAACTGCCACTTAAGTGATCAATAGAGCTGACGTATACACACACTCAACTTAAAACAAGCAGCAGTACATGTGCACTAGCTTGATCGCAAGATGTCTTCAGAGAGTACTAGCAGTCTAACTCACACTACTGTGTTGTGACAACAGTGTCAGATGCTGTTTGTACGTTTGCAGCAAGATTTTCCAAATAACAGTCTTTTTTTTATTTTTATTTGTATGTCTTTCCTGGACACCACTCATTCCTATCAAGTGCTTTTGTGTGCATATCAAATTTTAGATTGATTTCCTTGCAAAACGAGAGTCTTGGTCGATTATGTGTTGGAGGACGCTGTGACATTGGGGATTTGAGTCTGCCACTGAAATGCCAATGTTATAATGGAAGAAATGACAATATTCAAAATGCCCTTTTCATTTCATCACTACAGGTTTCTATCCGTGTTTAAATTAAGTGATAGACTGACAATAGTTCTGTAATCTGTCATCATTCCTCTAATTATCAGTGGCCATTTCAAGATCTTGTCCTAATGGCCCCAGTCAACAAAAAGAAGGTGACTCAGAAGAAAATCGACATTTTATTGTGGGGCTCCAGACGTCTGAGTTTGACTTATCAAGTTAATATCTTCCATGGTTACATTTTTTGTGCAAATTTTCTCAGTTTATTTCTGTTCCTACACTGGAATGACATAATAAAAAGACTGGAACTTGGAATTCACCCTCTTGGTTTTATTAGCTAGACAACTCATATGGCTGCTGGAGCCTCATAGAAGCTTCAGATAAATGTTAAATATTTGCATAAAACAAACTTTGTATTTTATTCCCCATAACTTGCATATAAAATACATTAAAAGGAAACATTTTGATAACACCTGTGAAGACGAATTACTCAACGAAGTTAAAACTTTTTCAGTTCTCCTATGTGCACCTGAGTTTTTTGCATAAACAGAAACATTTGAAAACTTATTTTTGCAGTTAAATCACCATTAAGAAATAAAACTAAATTATTATAAAAAAAAAGAAACCAAATGGGCTTTCTGTCTCCAAGGGAATGACAATAAAAGAGAAGGAAATAATTATAATAATTAGTGTAAGAACTTTAACATGGCATTGAATCAAAACATTCAAAACCACTATTATCATACTTTCAATTGCTTTTCACATTTCTGGAAAGAGCTGCACACTTATATGTCGGTTTAGAACAGGAGCACTTTATTGATAAAACAGATCTCTGAATGTTGAAACAGCTGTGCAACAAAGACAGTAAAACATAAAATAGTGGCGTGGAGAACAACACACGTCTGTGTGTGTCAGTGACATTTTGTAAGTATAACACATTTTTGATTGATTTCCTTGCAAAACGAGAGTCTACGTCAATTATGTGTTCAAGGACGCTGTGACATTGGTGATATGAGTCAGCCACTGAAATGCAAATGTTATAAGGGGAGAAATGACAATATCCCCAATTTCCTTGTCATGTCATCACTTCAGGCTTCTTTCAGTCTTTTCCTCCCGACAATATGGCTTCTGGATGCCTCACATGTTTTGAATGTCAGCGTTTTAATGAAGGGATAGATTAATTTACTGACCGTCAGTCATTTGACTCAGTTTTTAATTGTTTTTCTCCTTTACTGTAAGCTTCTGAAATACTATTCACTGATTAGCTCAGCCTCATCCTCCTCTGCATCATGTTTTCTTGCCGTGCTGCCTCTAGCACCATTTAATTTGTCATCATACCTTATAATCTTATATCTAATAAATCCTTATATAAGAGGCTGAAGGTAATGGATATAAAATGTGGTGCTTAACTCATGATTCGGGAGCATCATGGTGAAAGATGCTCATCTGCAGACCCTACAAAATATTTCTGTACAGCTTGTTTCTGTCCTCCAGGACAAAAAGCAGATAAATGTGAAAGCAGGGCATTTAAATTCAGCGCTGCGCTCACATAACTCTGTTCCCTCTGATTTCAACAGATTATGGCGTACTTTATGGTGCTAACTCACTCTGCTGGCAGGAAGACATTTCAACAAGAAGAAGGAAATTCACAGATTTTCATGAGTTATT
Source organism: Platichthys flesus (assembly GCF_949316205.1). NCBI lineage: Eukaryota > Metazoa > Chordata > Actinopteri > Pleuronectiformes > Pleuronectidae > Platichthys > Platichthys flesus. The sequence goes on along the minus strand of NC_084950.1, from coordinate 8,134,065 downwards.
CACATGCGGGTTTTTTTCTTTTGAGCTTAATGAACATCCTAATTCTCTATGAATGTCAGCCAGCGCTCTTCTTCAACATTCACCCTCAACGAGTGCCACCTCTGTTTTGTATGAAAGTTTCATAAGTCACCAAATCCAATTTACACTCAGCAGCCAGTCGCTCTATATCATCCTCCTGTCACTCAAGCTGTCAAATGAGTCCACATCTCCTCTTTGACTCCTGCGTGTCGCTCTGCCTGCTGTGTAGCTGCAGGCTACAATTTATAATAGACTCCTGTCCCTTCTGGGGAGGCTGGTTGTAGCCTGCAGATGTCATCCCTGCACATCATGCACACACTGTCCTGAATAAGACTCTTAATCCCACGGTCTTATCACTCATCACCATCACATCCAGGCTTTGGGCAGTGTGTGTGTGTGTGTGTGTGTGTGTGTGTGCGCATATGTGCGTGCGTGTGTGTGTGTGTGTATGCTCATATTTGTTACCCTTTCCAGCATTAACACTGACCTTGACCTCATGGGAACCAACAGGGTCCAAAACATAATTACTGAGGTTGTTAATTATGGTTAGGTTAAGGTTGTATGTTACAGGCATGAACTGGTCACGGTTCAGGTTAGGGCTTTCCACAATAAATGGAAATCAGTTGAAAGTTCTAATAAGGATAGCTGCAAAAATCTGTGTGTGTGTGCAGTGAGAGTCAGTCTATTTGTGTCTGCTCTCAAGGTTCCTCACTCACCTTTCGTCCCCCAAAGAGTAGTTGCCATGGTGACACCCGTCAGGTTTGGCGGGACGGCCTCTCAGCAGTCCTGAGCGAACCTCTCACCCTCCCCATTCGTCCTTGTCCTCCAGGAAAAGAAACTGGCCTGGCCTTCAGAGCCATACTCGACTCAAAGGTTTTCCAAAAAACAAAGAAAAGAGCTGAAACTCCCACTTGTGTGCTTCCGTTGAAGTTTGCGACACGTTGCGAGTCAAACAATGAGTGACACGTCGTTGTTGCTGCAGCTACTAACTGAGTCTGCTTCTCAACAGTCATATTCACAGCCCATCTTTTCTCCAAGGCCTTTTTAACCACTTCTCTGCCATTGTCCCTCATCAGCAGCAGCTCCTCTGTACTATACATCCACTTAGCATCAATCTTATGTATTATTTTCATTCTTTCTTTGCTCTTTTTTCTTTGATACATTTTATTTTACTCCAGAAACAAGTACATCTCTAAACCCACACATGCTGCACTGCATAAGCACATATCCATACATACATGAAACATTTAACATACATGAATAGCTTGACACCTCGCTGTAACAGCTTCTGTATCCTTACATAATAAACAAGATCTTTAAATATTAAGAGATAACTCTTTATATCTCGCTTTTGTCTGTGCTGCCCTCTGTGCTGTCTTCCTCATACAAATATCGATATTAGTGTAAAGCAGTAGGAGTAACAGCATCGTCACTGGTTATTAGATTGGTCTGACGGTGCTGTCATTAGAAATACCTCTTGTAGTTGTACCTACTGCATTTATAAGCCATGCTTCTTTCCTAACCTCAACCTTGCTCTCCTCTCTATTATTTCACAGTCAGCGTTTAACCCCCGCTCATATACAATCGTTGCTGCATAAATGCATCAAGTAACTCGTCTTTCTTTCACCCGCCCTTCAACCTTACATGTCCGTGTCTTCTTTTCCATCTTTCCCTGCTCTCCGCTCCGTGGATGCTCTCCTGATGCTGAAGACATCCATTAACTCTAACCCACCTCCCTTACACTCCTCTGGCCGCCCACAGTAAGCTGTGACTGAGTGTGATGGGGGGGTTGGGGGTCTGATAGTGGCGAGCAATGGAGCGGACAAGTTATTACAGGACAGGCAAATAGAGGCCGATGAAGCATGACAACCTCCTTTCCCCAAAGCGCCACACACACACAGACACAGACAGATACTCACACGCACACGCTTACACAGACGAAAAACACATGCAAACACATTCAACACAAATATTCATGCAGTTTTGTACAGCTCTCTTCCAAAACATCATAAAGACATGCATAAGTTGTTTTGGAGATATGGAGGGTTAACAATGCAACACACACACACACACACACACACAAACAAAAACCCACACAGGGCTTGCACATAAATGCCTTATTTCGTTGTGCATGCTAACGAGAACAGACATATAATACATGGCAGGGCACCACAACAGGAACGGGGTGACAGCATGGGACATGAATATTAACTCTGGGACGCCGAGGGGACCTGGAACAGTCCCGTTGCAGAGCAGTTAACTTGCTCCGCTTCCCAGAATTGCTTGGCAGAGCAGCTTTCAATCAAGCAAATCTTTCATGTCCCACCAGGGGCAAGTTTGATGGCAGCAAGGATTCACATAAACAATAACACACAACAATGTGGACAATGAGGGTCCAAACCCCCTCAGGTCTCCAGAGAGAGATAAAGTGCAGGTTTAAAATGTAGGTGAAATTGTTAAATTAGACTTCAAGCAGTCCAGTCCATTTTTAATTTTGCTTCTGAAAGGAATTGTGTTGATAGGAAACTGTCCTTCTCCCTCTCTCTCTCTCTCTCTCTCTCTCTCTCTCTCGGTTTAAAATGCAGGCGGTCTGAAATGATTGCACGAAGGCAATTGCTGAAAGGGCTTTTAACAGTGGGTGTAGGTCAGAGCGATAAAGTCTTTAATTCGCTGCAAATAAACTGTGTGAAGCACGTAGCCACCTAATGAAAAATCCACTGTCCTCGCCGAGAGGACGTTGGATCTGTGCAGACTTTGTTTAAAAAGAGTCTCCAGGTCTCTACTATAGATGAATTACACTGTGGTGTTTCACAGGTTGGTGGTTGTGGGGACACATGCATCAAATGGAAACAGTGAAAATGTGGGGTGGGATGGAGAAGAGGTGTGGACCCCATTCATGTAAAGAATTTCGAACTAGATCTGGGTGTCTTAAGACATAAAATACGACTGGATGTTAAGGGAAGGTGAAGGTGTGTTCAGACACCATAACCATGTGACTGGATCAGACAGAACACTGCTGGTGTTGATCAGACTGGATTGATTAGATTACAGTGTCCACCATGGGTCAGAATTAAAATCACAGCTGCTAGTTGTGATGAGAAATCAAACAAATGACAAATCTCATCTTCAATATCAGCATGAAAACAATGTAACATGCACGGTTGCAGCAGTTGCTGTGAAATTCAGATTCTGGTTTTCAAAGGCCTCCTGCGGAGAAAGAAAAAGACATGTCTGTCTGTCTCGTGTCCTCACCTCACCTGTGTTGTTGAAACACATGATGCCAAACTCTATCATTCCAACCTTTTCAACAATTCCTTTATTTGACAAACAAAGCACATACTGGTGTTCAGTCTTCAACCAAACCTCAGACACTGTGAGGCTTGGGCTGAAAGTTAGTGGCTTGGAGCCTCATTAGGGGGTTTTCGACAATGGCGTCATTGTCGTCTCCTGTACACAGCTGGTCATAGAATTTAAGGGGGCTCTCACAAAATAGTTTGGACTTTTGTAATCAACCATTCTTGGGGGCCCCCTCTCAGCTCGGGGCCCAGTTGTCACGCCTCTCACCTGCTTGGCATTGTGTGCATAAGAAATGTGACCAAAATGCAAAGCACACAGAATCCAGACAATAAGAATACTTGAAATAAGTAACTAACATTATAAAACTCATGCAGACTTAACTTTAATAGCAGATGTAAATGAAGTCAGTAAGACAGTAAAAGCTGGATGTCCTTAAAATCCTTTCATTAGCAAAACAAAATGTCCTGGCTATATCCACCAGACTCACTTTTAAGAGTTTGTTTTTCACCCTCTTGATTCCATGTGTGTTGGTAGAGACTCCTCGTCTGAGGAGAGAACCAAACAACCCACAAGTGGCTGTTTGTTGTTCCCCCCCCCCCAAAAAAAAAATCTTTCAGATTTCTGCACCATGTGACATGGGTTTAGCTCGCGCTTGCTGGGCCTGGATGAAAGGCTTTCTGGGATTCTGCTTGTATTGGCGGGTTTTTACTTCAGCAAGCAGAGTGTGTGTGTGTGTGTGTGTGTGTGTGTGTGTGTGTGTGTGTGTGTGTGTGTGTGCGCAAATGTGTTTGAACTGTACCTTTGAACTTAATGCAAGGTACGTGCCTGGCTGGTGTGCTCTCTGTATTTAGAAACTGGATCTTAATGGCACATGTTTTTATCTCTTTGTCGGAATGTTAGAAGTCAGGTGGCATGCCCCCCCGACACAACCCTCAACCCAACTCATGCCCTCCCACTACTCTGGATGCCCGCCCCATGATAACAGATGGAGTGTGTGGGTGTGTGTGTGTGTGCATGTGTACAGTTCATGTACATGTAAGTAAAAGTGTGAATTGTCTGCCCCCTAGTGGTCCTCTTCTCTTCTCTCCCCAACACTTGTCACTTTCCTTAGGTTCTGCACTTCATTTTATCACTGTGTCTTCAAGAGGTGTGATTGTGGAACACAGGGCGTCCAAGTGAACCCGATCCTGTAATTAACATCAGAGAAAAAGAGGCAGTAAGACAAAGCTGTGCTGTGACTGACCTCCTGAAGATGGACAGATTCTCCACATGCAGCAGCAAACCCTGGAATGCTGAAGCCGAGGAATTATGACTTTTTCTCCCCCTTACCAGTCTGGATTCATTTCAAAGACGGCACTTTGTGAATGGGAGATGTGTCTCCAGTGCATAGGGAAAGTACAGCACATCTGCGCAGCCTGTATCTTCTCCCTCAGGACTGAGCCGGGGGGCGGGAGGGAATCTCCATTCCTTTTATTATGAAGCGATTTAAGTGTTGCAATTAAGATATGTGGAGTCTTTTATTAGCCCGATTTCTTTTAATTTGATTTTGCTCATTGAACCCAGATAAGCGTATCCTGACAGTTGTGGGTTTGCATATTCAGTGCCAGGTAGCCAATCATTATAAAAGAATGTGCTCCTCCATTTAAAAAAAAAATGGAAACGCTTTGTATCCTCTGCAACCTGACAGCGTGTCGACTGTTGAACTGCAGCGTAGTTTGATTAAAGACAAACAACAGAGTGCTTCAGAGCTTGTTTTAATCGCTGAATGCTCAATAGCCCGTTGTGAACTCACATCGGCCCTCGCTCTGCTTCAGTTGCTGCGTACAGTAGCTGTGTTTGTGGTTGTGTATTCCGTGTCATCTTGTTCTGCATCTCTCGATGGATTTCTGTTCTCGTTTTACTTCGACTAAGAAATGGTTTCATGTGAAAGTTTCCTCTCTTATTACGCGTGGGCTCAGCTACACTGTAATGTAAATCTTTGGGTTTTCCAAATAAGAAGTCAAACAATTTTTGAAACAATAATTCTTTATTACTGACGCGTTTGAATTTGGCATTAAAAATATATATATATATATACTGGTATAATTTAAGACACGATAATTAAGGTATTGGTTTGGTATCATTTTTGTTGGGCCTCCATAGATAGGTATGAACTCCTTGATTAAAGTCTGAACCCCAACAGGTTTGGATTTCCTTTCATTTCTCACAAAATGGAAAAAAAATATCAAAGAAGAGGAGAGCTGGTAGTCCGGGCGATAAAGGATGGCACATAAAGAGAGGAGAGTAGGGGGGGCAGGCAGAAAGCGGGACAGCCTGGTGCTGAAGGCCTATTCAGCAGGGGGTCTGTGTGAGTCAGCTCCTTGTAACTGTAGTTTTGTGCAGTGTGTGTGGAGATGGAGATTTTCTTGGACTATGATAAAGGAGATGCGTGCACATGTAACTTCGAATGACACAAAGGCTTCTTACCCCTCCCATTCAACACATCCACATCTGTCTGCAGCTCTCTCGTCTTTCAGCTCCTCTCCTCTGTCCACTTTTGCGCCGCCTTTGACGTCTCGCTGTAATTCTCTCCTCTCATGCAGGGGTAATAAAATGCGGCCAAGATAATAAAATACAAAAAAAAGAGAAGTAGACTATTGAAGAGAGAAAGACGGTGAAAAGGGGAACAGAGTGGAATAGTGAGTAAGAGAAATTGGAGAAAGATTCAATAGAAACTATATCAGCTTCTGATAGTGTGTAATCCAGGCTGATTGCAGTTGTTGTGTATCAAAGACAAGGTACATGTCATCCTCGTGTCAGTAAATTGTCAAGGAGACGGGAGCAGATTGGGATAGAGGGTGGAGAGGGGAGCAAAGAGCTCTGGTAAGCTGATAGTGAGGGAGGGAGATATTAGAGGACTTGGAAACAAAAGGCCGCAGCAGGGCTGGAGCAAATTGGAGGCAAGAGGGGAGAAAAGGACAGGGGAGAATGAGATTGTGAGAGATGTGGCGAGGGAGGAGGAGGAGGAGGAGGAGGAGGCACTCTCATGTAATTAAAGTGGCCGAGTTGAAAGGCTGCACCTTGCCCCCCTACCTCCTCCCCTCTAAACCTCCACGAACAGTAACAGGTTTATGAGTTCATGAATACCGTATAGAGCCACCGGGAGAATGGCACTGTGAGGTTATTTGCGTGGAACCCAAGTGCATATATGTGCTTACCGTTAAGTGAACTTCCCGAACGTTTCCTGAGGGGGGCAGTGTTTCTCTCTTGGAGATGTTGTTACAGAATTCTAAACACGTAACTGCATCAATGGACTAAAATGTCCAAATGTAAGGAAATTAATGTTAAAATTCAAGAATTGAGATTGTTCCTTCTTGTTCCCGCACAATTGACCTCTCAGTGTTTAGGTAAATTTAGTCACATTTGCTTTTTTACTACTGTTACTTGGAGTTGGTTACTGTAACTTTTAGCTAACTATTTCAACCAGTGTCCCGATTGTGTTTGGGTAACTCTGTGTACTGTTTATCCATTAGATACTGCAGACATGTATGTATATTTAAAGCTATTTCACCTATTACCCATAATGTTGTTTTATTAACCATTTATCCACAACCTAAGATCGTCCATCCATTCATTATGTATCTCTTATCCTTTGTGCGTCGTTAGATGAGACAAGCAACCATCCAACCTTACATTCAAACCTACGGACAAGAGTCTCCAACTAGAATTGCATCAAGTAGCCATAAAAACCCCAGATTAACTTCAGCTTGATGACAAACCATGCAGCAGGTCTTTACTTTCAGTTTCTGTCATGCCACACAAGACTTGGATCAAATCGAATGAGTTGTAGAAAAAAAGCTTCCGACACGTTGAGCTCTGCTCCCTCTAAGGTCAGCGGTGTCCAAGCAACGTTGCCCCTGGTCAACAGTGTGGATGGATATATTTGATCTTTTCATATCAAGTCTGACAAGACAGGAAAAGCCTGCAGTGGACTTTGATGTTCAACTTTGATCCTCATAATTCAATTGAGCAAATTCAGTAGAAAGTAATCCTGTCAGAGATGTGAGTGGGACCAGGCATGGATGCATGTGGTGTAGAGCGAAAAAATTTGTGTATCAGTAAAATTTGGCAGAAATGTTAACATATAGGATTTAAAATGGAAAGACTGAATCAGAGATACGAGTGTGTGGATTTTCCCTCTGATGTTCTATAAACACAACGTCCGATTCCGGCTCAGCCGTACAGGACTTTGATGCATGAATCCATTCTTCACAAAGATGAAAGTTACTATAAAAAAAATAGAACCCTCTGATTTGCAGATAGAAACTAATGGATGTATCCCGTGTGTGTGAGTGTGTGCGTGAGTGTGTGTGTGGCCATAAGGTGCTGGTGTGTAATTGGGACTCTTTCCTTTTTAATCACATTTCCCATTGTTATTGTTATTGACCTCCCTTCACCTTTTGTTGCGTGTAATGGTCACACCTTTCTTTGTCCCACATCGACAACAAACAGCACAAAATTGGCTGTAACACAGAATGTTGTGCTCAATCACACACACTGACTGGTGATGGCTTACACACACACACACACACACACACACACACACACACACAGGACCTCTCTCCTCTGACAGAGCTTGTTTCAGTCTCTTTCTCTTTTTTTTCTCCCCTGTCTTTTCATCTCTTGTGTGATTTGAAACAGCCTTTCAGGCCTCAATTGCTAATATACCGAGGAGGCTCCCATTGTTAATGTTACAGCATTAGTTCCTTTTGTGTGTGCTACTGCTCTGCTCCCAGAAGACTGCACTGAAACCTGATAGGCAGCCTAGGGTGACAGTGGTGGGATCTCTTTATTGGCGCTTTCTTTTTCACGATGTAATTATGGAAATAATTCCTCTTTGTTTCGGCCTTTCTATGCTGATGGTCCAGTTCATAATTAATTGGTACCGTGAAGGACCAGCCAATTTTGAAACCAAGGGAGGGGTCGAGGGGGCCTTGTTTTATTGGCTGCTCTGGGGCAGCGTGCGGGAGCATCTGAATTAGATTAGTTTTAATTAAGGCATGGGGCCTCCTGACTACACATTGGTACATAAATAGGCCGATTGCCAGGATGGTTGTTTTGGGGAATTCAACGGTATGTGCACATACGTTTGCGGCTGAATACTCCCATAGGCCTTCAAGGTCAGGTAGACAGGGAAAACATGTAGCATTGCAGCTGGCAGAGAACAAGCTGGGAGAAAAATTCCTATGATGATAAATCGCTTGTGTTTTCACCCAAACATTCATCTGAGCTGTTATTGTCTCTTTAGTCACCCAGCATCTTGTCCTCAAGGAAAAGTCTGACATTTTGGGAGATATACAAGACTTGTGTTTATGAAGCTACGGCAGCTTGCTAACTTAGCTTAGCATAAAGACTGAAAGCAGAACATAGACTGGATATAAAGAAGGAACAAATGTCTCGACATCATCCCACTATCTAGAAATGAAGCCAAAATAGCCTTATACAAACTCTACCACCTTCTGCAATTTACTTAATTTGGAGGCAGAGTCCCACAGATACATGCACTCGATCACTTGATACTCTCTCTGTCTGGATAATTAAAACCAATTTATAGGTAAAAATCAACACTCCAGTCAGTCTTTAATTATGAAACTCCAGCAGCTGGTTAGCTTAGCTTAGCATAAAGACTGGAAACAAGGGGAGAGAGATAGCTTCAGTAATATAATCTGAATTTGAACATTTGAAGTCAGTTTTTTAATCCAAATAAAAAAAAAAAAGGGTTTCCTCTCTCAGCCATTTTATTTGTCAATGTGGATCACACTTGTAACTTCCTTAACCATGGTCACACAGACTTTTCACACTTGTCTTTTTCGTGAACGTTCAGCCTGACTCTTCTCCGCCTGTGGCTCCGGATTGTACATATGAAGGGAATCTTATCCCTTTGCTTAATACAATATCCCCCAAGAGCCTGTAAGTCTACATAAGCCTGAAAAACATTAGAAAGCTCAACAACAACAGAAGGGTTCACCTGCTTTTCGATTTCAGGAGCTCAAATCCTGACAGAATGAAGCATTTTCTGACTTTTGATTAATCCCCAAGATACATTATCTGGTCATTTCCAGACAAGCTCTCTGCACAATATCCTCAACTGTCAGAGGGACAGCCAGTGGAGAGAGACGTGAGTTGTTGTGAGTATTAGGCTTTAATACACACAGTGTGTGAAGCAGCCCAGAACATAGAAGAAGTCCCAATGAGTGTTTTGAACCTATTTATGAGGCACGCAGAGGTTTGAGCTTTAGAGGGCCCCTGAGGCTTTTGTGTAATTTGAACTTAAACAGCAACTGTAAAATACTTTTATGAAACCCATTCCTCATTAGCACAGTCTCTCTGCACATCCATAATAAATAGGTTTCCCTACATCCTCCCTCCCTCCTGCTCTCCTCAGTACAACAGTACTGTCTGCCGGTAAGCAGCTGAAACACCATTTACATGAACCTCACCCCCAAGTACCCCGATTTAAATTCTCACAGTGTAACATCAGTCAGCGGAAATGTTTAGGGACTCTTCCCTCATCCCATCTGGAATAATAAGCTGCACTGCTGTCTGGCATTACAGTCGTCCCTTTCCTCATTTCAGCCCGACCAGTGGGCTGCTGTGAGTTTCTTACTGCTCGCCATGGCTCCCATCGTGAACATTCCCTGGACTACTAAGTAGTTTGCACTCTCCCCCTTTTCCCTTCGACAAGCCCGGTAATCAGTGAAGGCCCCTGGTGTTCCTCTGCCTTCTCTCATCACCATGCTCAACACCAAGCATCAAGTTGCCTATTTTATCTAAAGGAGCTGTAAGCTGTTTCGCCCTCATAAAGCATTTTTTTCCCTCTCTGTTCTTCTTCTTTCTTCACAATAAAAGAGCGGGCTCCATGATTTTAAACTGAGCCCCTGCTTTTCAAAAGTAGCCTCTGCACTCTACACGATGCTCCATTTGTTCTCCTTATCTCTGGGAGCTCTCGGGGAGAGGCTGACTGCTGTCATGCTTATTATGTTGCGCTCTCATCTCCTAGAGAGGCTGCCTCTATTGAATCATATAGAATGCATTTTAAAAATGAACCAGAAAACAAATTTACTGCTTGATATTCACAGCCATCCACTTCAATTCCTCTATCTACTCCCGTGGCTCTGCAACTCCACAACTCATCCTGCCGTTTACTCAACCTCCTATTCCCTTAAATTGTTTACCACCTCTACATCCGTCTATTCCTCACTCCCCTCTGTCTCCTACACCATCAGTCACCCTCTCTTTTCCCCATACACATACATCATCATTCAATCAATCTTTATTTCCTTCCTCTCTCTCTTGCAGAAGCCCCTGGCCAGGACTTTGTGACACTAGACTACCGTCTGCGCTACTACCCCAGCATCACTTACGCCGTCATCGGCAGTGCCGTCATCTTCGTTCTGGTGGTGGCTTTGCTGGCCTTGGTGCTCCACCACCAGAGGAAGCGTAGCGTCCTGCTACCCAGAGGCGTGAGAGGGAGCTCACATCACCACCACCACCACCAGCCCCTGTTGCTGTCCCGTCTGGTCATCTTGGACCGGGGCCACGTCCATCCCGGAGGACCTGGTCTCTCCCCCGGCTCGCCAACCACAGCAGGCCAGTGCAGCTCCACTGCACAAGCCCTGCAGCTGCTCTCAGGGACTCTCTATCCCTCCGGACTCTCCATGGACTCACCTCCATCGTACTCACAAGCTGTTCTGGATGTCAGGTGAGAGGAATAATGATAGTAACACTTGTATGGAGATGTATAATATTTTGTCTGTAGCCATAAAGTACAATTTCCACTGTAAACCAGTATGAAAGTAAGAAACATAAACAGTGGTGTTGAAAGTTGCATGTAGCAACTCTAGCAAATATAAGCTCATTTATTATTAAATGACAGAAAAAGGTGCGACATCATTTACTTTAATCAAATTTGTCCCAAACCGTCATCTTTCATTCACTAACCAAATCTGCTGTAAATTATGCTATTGGCAATATCAGCATTATAATGAATAACATTACAATTTATCCTCTACATACTCTGTTATACAGATTTACTCATTAACTTAATAGAAGCAGTTTGTTGCTGTTTAAAAGACTAATCAAAAATGTAATACCTCTACAAATTCCCATTAAAACAATTAGTTGCTTTTGTCATCTTCAGAGCCGCTTAAAATAAGTGGCAAAGTGAATCATGACATCATGGAAAGGGTGAATTGGGTTAAATGATAAAAATGTGAACCACAAATAATAATGGGTTAACTCGATTAAGGATGGTCTTTTAAAGAAAGCTGTTTACATCCTGAATCTTCGCTTGCTGGTGGTGAAAAACACCTCGTGAATGTGACATCATATTCTAATCATTTCCTCCTCTGCTTGTCCTCAGTCGGCCTCCATGGTTTGATCTCCCTCCTCCTCCGTACTGCCCCGATCGGGAGCTTCCGTCAGCAGACGAGCTGCCTCAGTACGAGGCCCCACGAGAGCCTTTGAGCCACCAGCCAGCGCGTCCCACTGCACCCTCCACACCCCGGACTGGGGCCTCGGGCTCACAGCCGTACTCCAGAGAAGAGTCCGAGCAGCTGTAGTCGCCCCCACCCCGCCCCCAAACCTTGTGAACTGATCATATTTGGTACTTCGAGACTGAAGGACCAGGCTGCGGGGTCATTCGAGGCCAGGACAGTCCACAACAAAGACATGCTGAGGATTATTCAACAGGGACCGAGAGACTAAACAGCATCCTTAACTCGCCTCCCACACATCGGCTGAGTGAAGCACTGGTCTGAGATCAGCCTCTCCAGACTGATCCTGTGTGCTGGCTCACCCTGCTGGGGTCGTGGCTGAACTGCACTTCAATCGGTTACATATTCAGTGATTTGTCGTCAGTTCAGTGCCGGTGACCTGTGCTCACCTTGAAGAAGAACTGTGTATAATACGTAGTCAATGGAGGAGCACATTTCAAGTCATTAACACAACATATATAATGCTAGCAAAGAGTAGCAGCACCATTGTGTAACAGTATAATCAGGTCAGAGTGGGTTTATTCTTCTCAGTGTGAGCACTTGAGTGCTGAATGAAAATCACACAGCGTTTTTGAAATACTCTTCACGCTACTTTACATTTCACATCTACGGTATTATCCACAGTTAGGTTCATGAGAGATCTTGATCGTGTTCAAATTGTAAAATAGCTGAATACTAGATAACAAGACGAGGTCAAACCCAAATAAATGGCTGGACTGTGTGTTGTCAATGTGAACAATTGTAGACGTAGGGGACAATGTATTTGTATTTTGTGTGTACTGTCGGCCGGTTTCAGCCCTCTATCTGTTTGAACATCAGCTCAGTCGGACATTGCAAGGACTTTGTAGCGTGGAGCTGGCAGCGTCAGGTCTTTTTAATGCCCAGTTCAACCGATCGGACATTGGTGTTCACCCCTTACGACTTCTCCGGTTGGAAAAGTTCAAAGTCTGCCCACATTTGGTGATAAATCTCTGCTATTTTGAGTCACTTTACTTTGATGAATTACTGTGGTTGCCTCAATGTAACTGAAGTGGATTCAGTTTTCAGATTTATCCAAATAGAAGATGAAAGAATGATGACATTACAGATAGGAATGAACCTGTTTCTTCATTGATGAACCGATAAATGATGCCTGTAAAAACTGTTTCATATTATTTTAGTGGTACTTAAAGTTAGAGATATTTCTTTTAGAGCAATGGTTCTTGTGTTATTCTTTTCCAAATTATTACTTTGTCGTTATTTGGTTAAATTCCAGCAAAAAAGTAAAAAGGACCATTGAGTTTTGCTTAAATAACATTAAGCAGATATATATCAATCTATCACATGATATCATTCCTCTGCTGGCAAAGAAAATATTGTTTTATAACATTTCCGTCTGAATAGAAGACCAATAATGTTTGTTTATGTAAAAACTAGAAGAAATACATTCAAAGGATTTAGTTGAGGCCTTTATTCTTTGCCATAATGGCTCTTAGTGCCTTTATTCTGAAATGTTTTTGGACAGAAATTAAAATCGTATTAAAGCCAGGTCTGAGATTTACAAGAAAACATTTGCGATATCTCATTTTAGATTTGATTGTTCATATTGAGATTGATCTTAGTTCATGTATATGACGTTGACTGTGTGGCGTTCGGGGAAATCATCTTCCAAAGTATAAAAATAAAAGAATGATCCATTCCACAACTGAAGGATCTGTGTTACACATGTACCATTAATCTTTGCTCCTTTCAAAGGTGTTTGTATGACATGGTACGTAGGAGATTTTAAAGTAAAGACATCTATTAAAAAGTAGAGAACATCTTTAGATCTTAAAGTGAGACATGAATGTGTGACACGTGCAACATAGAAATGTTTTGCATATTTACTTTTTCTTCTAGAGCCAGCGTTGAAAAAACAATCAAACCAAAGATAATCATTATTGATCCTTTCTCCTACGATGTTGACCTCCAAAGGAATAATTGTGTCACAAATTTTTGTACCTCCATTATATAAAATCCTTTATTTTATTAAAATGTGCAAAGGCTTGTTGAGTTAAACAGAAGTAGTGTTATTTGCTGGAAATACTGGAAAACGTTTCTCAGGAGAAGATTGATATCGGTCTATCTGCTCGGTTGTTTATATATAAGTTTTGTTTTAAAGGAATGTTTAAGATCAAATTATATTTTCTTTTCTGATTTGTTTTCTGTAGGTTAGATATTCACATGTCTGTAATGTTGCCTGTCATGATCTCTTTATCCCTGTATCCTTTATATTTAAAGTAATATAAAATTCTGACTCAGAATTCATGTGCATGAGTGGGTCTCTCCCGTGAATGTCTCTTTCAGTCCGATATGGCAAAATAAAATGACCTGATAGGCTATATATTTCATTTCCGATGATTTTATTCAGTCTCTGGTAAATCTTTTAAACGATGATCTTTGTTATATATTTGCACATCTCTCCAATCCTGCACACATACCAAACCAGGTCCTCTGAGGTCATCTGGACAAAGGGTCCTCCTTCCAGGCAGCATGGCAATGTGTGTTTCCTCATTACTCGTTACTATAACAGTATAGATAATGGATGTATGGAACATTTTCAGATCCGCATCTACAAAAAATAAATTTGGGACCCTAATCATATTTTGGACTTTTTTCCCCCGATGAAATAGGGGATTAAGGTGAACGTCAGATGTGTCTCTTGAAGCTTAAATCGAACCATGTGGGGATAAGAGGATATACATTTAGATGGGAAATCTCTATTGTGTTGGAAGTATAAGTGTATATATTTGCTTTTTCGTAAATTGCAGTACATTATAGTAATTATCATTTAGCTTGGTAGCTCTTGAGTCCCTCAAGTATTCACAGTTCCCCTCCACACGTGTTTTTGGCAGCTGAAAAAACCCTTGTAGTTCTACATTTCCACCAATAGAGGTCACCCTGTCACCATCATGGAAAAAGCTCAGCTCTAAGTTGACCAGTGATGAACTGAAGCTCTTTGTGTGTGTCCTGCTGCATTTGTGGAATCATCAAGTGTTGGTTTGGTCATGTAGCTACTGGTGTGTTCAAGTACACATCTGCTTATATCTTGGTTCATGGCAACTATCTACATCTTTGACGCCCAGTTCTGATTGTATACTATCTCACCAGTTGCCCTCCGCCCTCTGATTTTAATTGTTTTCCTTCTTGGAAAAGATCCCCCCCCCAACCCCCACCACCACAGACAATTCTGGATCTCATCTTCACCCCTCCCATCCCAATATCCGTATCACATAATGATACACAAGATAAACGTGTGATAGCATCTCTGACAGCACACACCCACCCCCTCTCGTGTCCGTCCCATCACTCTACCTGCCACCTCGCCTCCAAATTCTCCTTTATCCCGAGCTGCTCATCTTTTATCTTCTCACCCTTGTGCATCTCTTTTATTTCCCCTCCCCTGACCCCCCTCCTCCCTTTATTCAATGCGAGGAGCCGCTTGTCTTTCATCACACTGCAGTTCTCTGTACTCGTCCTAAACTCTGGATATGCTGGAGGCCCATGTTTGCTTAGCCCGGGCCCTTAACTATGCAGACTTTAATTAAAAGCCTGCACGCTTCCCTTTTTGCCGTCTGTCCCTCTCTCTTTCTCTCTCTCTCTCTCTCTCTCGCTCGCTGTGCTCGACAGCTGGGCATTTCTGCATGTGCTGTGATATGGTTTGACACCGGCCCAGAGGATGAGGATGTGAACCTTTCAGTCATGCAGAGAAAAGAAAAGAAGAGAAAAAGGAGTAATAGTATAGCTTGAGAGTATGCCTGCCCAGATATAAGACTATGACATTCAATAGCGCTATCATGTTAATGTGCTTTATACTCTTGATCACCATTCAAAGCAATTTGCTGTAAAGTTTCGCAATTTGGGGTTCAGTATGTTGCCCAAGGACACTTTGACATGCAGAAGGGGTGAGACCGGGATCCAACTGCTGACTTCTGGAAAGTGGGTGTCCCGCTGTACCTCCTGAGCCACAGCCTGGGACTGGGATCCCTTCCATAGTTTTTCATCATAATAATTTTGAGTTGAGGGTTGATGGCAGAGGACCTTCAAATTGTGATTGGTGAATATGGGCTCTACAAGTAAAGCCTGATTGAAAGTAGTTGTGTTGGGTGCAGCTAGGGAAGCAGTGACATGTTCTTGCAGATGAGGATTGTAGTTAACAGACACCTTGGCGATATTCCAAGGTGATGGATCAGAGATCTCACAGGGGTCTTTCCTTTGGCATTACCGTAGCCACTAGCTATTGAATACAGTGCAGTTTCATATCCTACTTATAGTAAAGGGTTTTATTTCTTTCAGCTAGGGCTCGGCAAAACTTGCTGTGTATTGAATTTGTTTGTTTAGTTTATCATTCTTTTCCCTTACAGGAAAAAGGAAGGAAACTAAAGCTCAAGTAGGGACATAAATACAGATTTAGCTTCATGAGTGTTTCACTGTTCACTTCGCTTTTCCTCATGCAGCTCTCTCTCTCTCTCTCTCTTTCTCTCTCTCTCTCTCAAGCCTACTTTCACTCACACATATACCAACGTGCACACTCACTTGGCTGTTGTGCCATAGCTCCAGTGAACTGGAGATAAGACCCAGTGTTTTCAAATGTAAATGGTGTGAACGTGGAGGGGAAGGCGGGCGCATTGTTAGCGTGGAGCAGCTCTGAGGGGCTCTGAGGAGCTCCGCTGAGGGGTGGCCAGCGCAGCCCTTATCAGATGAGGAGCACGCCTCTGAGGGAAGGAGGGGTCGGCGAGGGACGAGGGCTGGGCAGGGGTGAGGGGGCCAACAGGAGAATAGAACAGCTGGCGGAGTCACGCGTGCAACCCCAAAAACACACAGGGCCCAGACACACTGAGCACGGTGGGAATCTCCTCAGCTAAGAGATCCACAAACACACGGCCTCTTGTGTTATTATCAGTCACCAGCCAGCAAGTCTGAGCACATAATCACACACACAGCAGCACGCAAAAGAGACACACACAAAAACACACTCACAGAGGGGGGATCACAAATACACATTTCCATACAGGCGTCTTTGCACATCATTAGGGCTGACACGTACAAAAACTGTGGTCACCCAAACACACACATATCATTGAATCACCATTTAGAAATGAGTCTGTTTCAATGAGGTAGAGGAGCAGTCATCCTTTTCACCTGCCGCCTGGTTTCAACGTCCACGTCTCCTCACACAGTCGAAAGAATCCCAAAGCGGATCAGACTCTGGTTCCTGCATCTCTGCAGTTTCCCAGTGATTCTGCACATCTGACAATAAAAAAAAATATATATACATTTTTACACAGCACTTATCTGGTCCAATCAAAGCACTTAAAGGGATAGTTCACTGAAAAATGAAAATTAACTCATTTTCTTCTCACCCCTATGCCGATGGAGGGGTTGGTAAAAATGTTTGACGCCACACGAGCAGGATGGAGCATCTTATGTTTTATTCTGTTGTTTTGTTAACTCTGAAGAATTGGTCACCAGTTACTTCAATTGTATTGGATTCTGCTGCAACACAGTTTACCCCTGAGACTCCTAAAGTGTTTTGTGGACTTAGACTTGAGAAGACAGTTAGTGAATTTGATATATCTGGGTAAACATTACCTTCAATAGTAAAGATTTTGCCATTCACACATAAATCTCTGTTCATCACTTCCTCTATCACACATCACTGTCAACAAAGCTGTCAATTTGTGGTTCAGTATCTTGCCCAAGGACACTTTGGCACGTGGAATGGAGGAGCTAGGGATCAAACCACTAACCCCCTGGTTAGAGGACGATCCACTCCTCCTCCTGAGCAAGGTGCTGCTATAAAAAACTGTAACGTCCCAGTCTGATGAGGCCCAGTGCAGAAGTTCAAAACCAGCCACATTGTTCGGACAATGTCAAAAACATGAGATACAGGTTTTAAAGTCTTGAGCCTCAATATCCTTGATATAATGATAATGATAGAAACATGTTCAGCTGGATACAAAGGTCTTCATTTTATAATCTCAGTAATTTTAACTGAAACTTCACATTTCACTTCACAAAGCAGAGCTGTCATGAAATCAGTCAGAAATACCGATGGTGACAAATATTCCTCTCATATATATGCATGTATGCGTATATATGCATAAGTCAGAGCAGCGTTAGCAGCTGAAACAGTAACACTTCCCTGCTTAAGAATAGACTGGGTTGCTGGCTCTTGTCCTTTCCATTCAGGCCAGTGTTAAACACACAGACTAGCATGCTAATGGTTAATCCCTGAGGACCAGCCACCTTTGTCCCAGCCCTAAGAGGATGTCTCTCTCTGGGCACTGGGTGACAGCCACCAGGCTGCCTGCTACTGGACGACCAGCATGTTGCCAGATAGTGATCTCAGTCTTCCAGAGGGATGCCAGCAGGTTGCCAGGACTTGATTGGTATCTGATGGGCGGAAGATTGGCGTGAGCCTTGATTTCCTTTTTGTCTTGTCTTCTTCCTCACCAGGAGGAGGTTTGGTATCTTCTTTCCGGTGAGGGGAGAGTGAAAGTGTGGCGTAGGGGCGCTTTGTCATGCAGCAGGTGGTCTGCATGTGTCAACAAAGAGCCGCAGTTCATCTGAAAGACAACAGTGCGAGTGGTATGAGGTGTTACTGTTTGTCTTGAAGCCCCATTCAAGGACCTCGACAACAATCCGAAGTATTTCGAACAAGTTTTGTAAACAAACAAGAAAATGAAACAGCTGATTCGGCCAGCGATAATAGGAGATCTCTTGATGTGATGTTTGGTTTTGAAAGTGCTTGTCAAAAAAAAGAGTGTGATTGGGTGAATGGGGGGGTTTGGTAAAAGGTATTCCTGTGGTTCTGAAGTGCTCGCTCATGTATTTCTATGGATTTGGGCATTCCTCAATGCAAGGTGGACAGCGGGAGAGGGAAGCCGAGAAGCAGGCCTTCATTGATTTGCTTTGAGGACATTCCACAGTGTGCAGGTGCAGAGAGGGAGGAGGTCGATCCCTCGGGAAAACTACTATTTCCAATCCTCATGATGTGAAGAGGAAGATGTTGCGAGGATTACAAAAGAAAGCAGAGAGGGGAAGAAGAGAGTGAAGCTTCAGAATGGACGACAGTGTCTCATACCTTGCGTGTGGTATTATATGTTGACGGACGAAAGACGACCATGAGATGATTATTTTAAACAACTTATCCAGCCCTGGTTCTAAACTGTCTATGATGAAATATTGTGGCCTCATCCCAACTCTGTATCCTCATCTGTCTTTTCACCCCAAGAGAGTGGAGCTCCATATAGTATGTGCAACACACACACACACACACGTTATGCACCCATCTCTGGTCGCTTCCTTTATTCCAATTTTTTATTATGTGGAAAATTTGATTAGATATTTGATGTTTAATTGCATCAGATAAGAAACAGCTCTTAGAACATGTTTGTGATGGTAACCACACTTAAGCAGCTTGTGGTCGTCTGTGCCTCTGTTGGATTTTTCCTGCAGATTCATCAGTGGAGCTGGATCCCACACGAGGCTAAAAAGTGATTCTGTTTGCTCAACGTGTTCCTTCTTCCAAGGAAATGTCCCACCTGCAACCACATCTTTCTTCACACACCATATATCCTGCACAGACCCTTACATCTCTCACACACTTCTTCACACCGAGGCTTCTGTCCTCCCCCTTCTTTCCATCCACACTCCCTCGGAATGAAAGAGAGAAACCCGTACCCCCCCAGCCCGAGTCCGCCTACCACCCAGGGCCACCCCATGCCTTGCACGTTCCTCTCAGACAGGGAGCACGACACTGAGGCCCAGTGCCCCCCCCGACCCCAGCTTGTCCATGCACCCCCTCCAATTCCATCCATCATATCTGCCCCCCGGCCTCCATCGCGTCCCCACAAAGGCAGCTACCCAAAGAAAAGAAAAGGCAAAAAAAGACGGGAGAAGAATACAGCCGCTACCATGCAGAACAGTGCTGGCCCGAGGACCGTCTTTTGTCCCGGGCCCTGCCTCTCCTCGCCTGGTCTCTCCGTCAAACACACCCTCTTCTCTGGGGGAACAACAGCCTGGAGGCTTGGGGGATGGAACCGGGGTGTGGTTCTATCTAAAGCAGCATAGTAAGGCCCCTTCGATGGCCCCCTGGTCACCAGCAGACCCTGTGTGTTGAGCTGTCAAACAGGGCCACCCCTGGCCCTCCCCTTGCATCCACAGGCACTCCCTCTGGGGGGCAGTAGGGACCCTGAACTCCTGACTCAGGGGCCCACAAGTCAGAGGCTCACCGTGGTCGGCTGACCTGACCACAGAAGCTCTGTGAAGTGGAACAGTGAAGCTCAGGTGAGGAGGGGGACTAAGTGCACATCTGCAGGGAGCATTCACAGAGAAGTGGATAAAGTGGAGGATTTACATAGGTTCAAAGACGCCATTGACTTTTGTGTGAAATGTTCACTCAACTGTATTGATGCCAGACCACCGGTTGGATTTCTGATGGCACAGAGAAAGAAGAAAGAAAGAAAAGAAGACCGAACCGAAAAAATAAAAGGAGCTCAGAGTGAGGAGGGGAGCGTTTAAGTGAATGGGCAGCATCCATAAAGTGCAAACAAAAGCGGGTGCCTTTCTGTTGGTGCTGATGTTCTGTTGCAGGCCATCCTGCCTTTGTGACCCAAGGAAGAGAGGGCCGTCCCCGCTTGGTCACGTTCACACCTCTCACTGCTGGTCATGGATGTTAGAAGGCCCTGCAGCTGTATGGACACAAATGGAGGTGATGGAGGGGAAACACACACACAAAGAGAGTGATGTACAGTGTAAAAGATGGATTTAAGGCAAGGATGGAGAAAGAAAAGAACACAAGACATCCTTGATTTCAAACTGGTATTCACATGAAGGCATAAAGAAAACAGGTGGAAAAAAAAACGAAATTTTGAAAAAAATATTATCTATAGAGAACCTGCAAACTGTTGAGGAAAAGGGTTCATGCAGAAAAGGTTACAAGACGAGGGAATTCATAATGAGGAAAAAGCCCTGGTCAGGGGAAACAAAGCAAATGTTGGATTGTCCAAATTCAGTGTGCTATAGTTTATGAGGCCCCAGAGAATTGTGAGGCTGAGAGGAGACTGGTGGAAGTGAGAGGGGGCTGGAGGGGAGGAGAGAGGGAACGAAGGGGGTTATATGTGGCACCTCCATTGTTAATTAGGGCCCAGCACCAGCATGGAGGTAAGTTGGTGTCGCTTTACACATTCCGCATATTTGTTGTTAATCAAACACTCTGTCCTCTTCATATTCTTTGAAGATGAAGAGGACGATAACAGAGGAACAAGTGCAAAACTGGAGATGACAAGCACAAAATTAGATGTAAACCATAGAATGATATTAAGACACACACACATACACACACACACACACACAGAGCACACATCAGTCCTCAAACACACAACACACCCTAATGGAACCGTGACTGACCACGTTCCAGCTCTATTCACTTAACGGACAATAGTGTGCTGAGGCTGCAAAACCCCAGTTGAATGTGTTTCTGCTTTTATGTTTGTGTGTGTGTGGTGGGGGGGGGGTGGGGGGGGAACACAGGCCTGTGTCCGATGCACAGATTGTGATTTTCCCAGGTGAACTACGCCATACGGAGCGCCACATCTCCCAGCTCATTACAGACCACTCTGAGGCATTAGAAAGCATTCAGCAGGGTGTGCATTCCCCCAGACTCCAGCGTCAGGGCACCGAGCCATGCCTGAAGGCCCCGGGGTGGGGACCTATGCTAAACGGACTGAGGGAACACACCAGAAGGAACTGATCCTTTTTTCTTCGCTGAACACTGGTTGCTGTAGATGGTTTGAAACGGTGGGAGGGGGGGGTGTGTGTGTGTGTGTAACAGCTTGTTGAGTTCCCTTACTCGAGGAATTCAAATTGACAAGGAACTGTTGAGCAGACCGAAGCCAAGGTTTCAAAAAGAATATTTATAATATAATTTTTTAAGAATTTAATCACAAGAAATATTCAGTTAGAGCTATGTTTCCTCTGAATGTGGATGGCTTGATAAATAGAAAGTGACATAACTCTGTGTTGACTGCGATGACCAAACCAGCAAAGACAAACAGTCCCCCTTGTGGACAGCGGCCAAATCCTCAAGCGTCAACCATCCATTGATTCAGCTGAATATAGAGTTGGACCACAGAGCGGTGCGATGCCTTCCAGTGCCCAGCGTTGCTAGGCAGGGTGCACCAGTCCATAGTTTGTGTGCGTTTATGTGTGTGTGTGTGTCTGATAGAGAGAGTGTGAGTGTGTGTGTGAAGGAGAATGAGCTCAGTAGAGAGACAAGGGTGCAGCATCCACCCCTGATGGTTATAAATGAGAGTCATGTCAGCGAAGGGACCCCAGGCCATCTGTGATACTCACAGATGATCTCACAGGGCGCAAACACATACACACACACACACACACACATCACAGCTATTCTCTTGGGAAGTATGTTCCAAAGACAAGCAACATATTCACAGGTTTTCCCACACTGTTAAATCAGTAACTCCAACAACCTATATTATCTAAATGTAGGTCTTAGACTAAAGATGAAATTTGGAACATTGTTGAATATGATTCTTATTCACATGATTAAGATCATTCTGATATCTATACATCTATACATGAAATACATTGGATACTACAGCTGCACACAACTCGGGTCTGAAAAGAGACTGCAAAGGAGAGTGGGATTAGAAGCAGGCCAGGCAGCGTTTCACTGATAACACGCTCAAATTAACTGCTGAATAAGATGTTCTGTAGGATACAGAGGAGAGGCCCAAACTTTTTCTAGGTCTCCCAAAAAACATGATATATGCTTTGCTGGAGTCAATTAATCAGACGGCGTGCCACCCTGCTCCCCCCGGTAAGGAGAGCAGGAATAGGCAGAGCCTCTCTTCTCGCGGTGAGGGCTCGAGAAAGGAGAGTCAAATATTTATAGAGCAATGCACCAGGATTCATTTCTCTCCCGTGACATTCAACAACTCCTGCTTCAGCGAAGAGCATTTTGGCAACCTTCTCCAGGTAGATGAATAGCCGAGTGCCCGATCCGATTGGAATTTATTTGGGCTTTTTTCTGGAAGTCAAATTTAAAAACATGAAACACAAACCGGCGAAAAGAGAGCGAATCATGAATCATACCCACAGGAGAGGAATTAAAAGTCACAGTGACCTTTGGGGGGAGTCGCTGGAGAGTCACCGGACAGAGGAGGAATGTTGCCATTTCCACCAAACTACAGTAGGGTGGTAAAAAAAAAAGAAAAGGAAAGGCAGTTGCCGGGGGAACTCGTGACGGCATGTTTTGGTGCAGGCCGAGGACAAAGCCACGCGTGACAGGCTCACCGTCCCCCTAAAGCTGTGACCTGTCTCCCACCCTGGAGGGGAAGAGGGGAACAGAAAAAAGGGAGAGGTGTTGGACTGAAAGAGGGACAGAAGCCACTTAAAGATAAATGAAAGTGAAGGAGAAGACAGAACGGAGACAATGGCTCCACAGAAACAAAGATGACGTCAGACAAAGCAGGAGAAGTCATTTTCAGGAAGGCATATGTCTGGAGCAATATATTTCCCCACCAGCTCAGCCTGTCCTGCCCACTGCCACTTCTACTCCTCCCGACAATGAGGAAACAAAGAGATCATAAAATAGCACAAAGTTGTAAAAAAACAAAGACATAGAAAAGAGTGGCTTTACACAAAAAACTGCTGTAACAGTGAGGGGTCAAAGTGGCAGGGGCCCGAACTCTTGACCTCCCCGATGATGGAGAGAGGCCTCCCCGTTAAAACAAGACGCTCATCATCTCTCCCTCTCGCTCGCAGCGTGTCCGCTTGTCTTCTGCAGCCTTTGGAGTGAGGAGCCTCCTCGAAGGCGTCTTTTGAAAACTTCATCAATAATAGTCTCCCATCCTCCCTCCTTCTGCTCCTTTCCCAGACCTCCTCCATCGCCGAGGCCTCTCCAGCTCCACTCGAGTGGGGTTGCCTCTCCCTCCAACAAAAGACATCGTCCCCTCGTCCTCCTGCGAGGAGACAGAGGGATGAGGAGACAGAGTATCAGCTCATCCCTTTAATCCAGGGTAGACAGAGACACTCTTCAGTGAAGAGGTGCGAAATCCACTGATCTGGGGGCTTAAAATGCAAACTCCACAAAAGACCTGTGGTCGTGTGTGGAGTCGTCGCAGCAGGCCGGGGAAATCAATCCCTGCCTGTGCATTGTGCAGCACACACTAACACTCTGTGCACTTTGTAGCTGCCAACCACGTGTTGATGTCCGTTAAGAAATGCACACGTACATGGTTAAGCCTTTTTATGCACAGAAACACAAATATTGACATCAGGGATATATCGAGGTGGTCTAATTCAATATCACAATATTACATCAAACATATTTCCAATTTGTTTACATATGAGTGCAGCCAAAAGGATTTATTGGTTTATTGATTATTGGCAGGACCCTCGTGGCCAGTATGAGGAATCATTGCCACAGATATTAAAATACGTGTCAATCAGTCAAATGTTTTATTCCCAAATCACAAGTTGCCTCATGAGGAATAACAATCTGTAGAAGGTACTACATCCTCTGTGCCTGACTCCCGACATAGGAGAAGGAAAAACTTTCAAAAACATCGGCCGATATGTTCATATAAAATATTTACTGTCATCTAATATCAGCATCAGCTGGCAAAAGTCCATATCAGTTGGACTCTTATAACGATGTGGTGAACGTGTGATGAATTACATGAGAAAACTGGTCATTGCTCAGTGGGGTGAACTGCTAGTATACCCCTTACATTCTACGTAACTTTTTTTAACAGAGTCATAAATTATGATCATGTCAATGGTTTTTCATTAAAACAAAAGGTGACATATACAGAAATACTTGCAGTATCACCCAAACCTGATCCTACCATCTAGTTTTTGTCATTGTGATTTTTTTCTTTACAAAAAGCACAAATTCTCGTCATATCATCAATACAATGCCACAATTTTTCTGCATCGTGGAATTAACAGTTTATCTTCAGAATGTATTTGGTGTATTTGTGGTCGGTAACATTTTCTGATTAAGTTTGAATGAATGAGAAAGTAACATTGCTTTAAGCTTGGCTAAGTTTGACTTTGGTTTTCCGTCCGTTTTGTTTGGATTTGTACAAAAGACCTGGTTCAGTCCAGATAACTCAATTTTATTTCCATCATACAAATACCAGCTCACTTGAGGCGTGCTGTTCACAAATTATGAAACGTTCATAATGGTGCAGCTTTTGCAAACCAGTGAGTTCTCGCGTACGTGTGTATGAGTATGAGCATGCGTATCACTATGTGCGTGTGTGCCATTGTGTTTCCATGTGTGTGCGTCTAAGGCGGTGAGTGTGTGCCTGCATTCAACTTCTCCCTGCAGCTAATGAGTGGCGGCCCACCTCTCCAGCAGGCCTGGCAGTCCTTGGCTATGGGGCTGGAGCTGGCTGTTTTCTCATGGTAATCACACACTTTGTCCCGGGGTGGATAATCCTGCACCGGCTTTGTCTGGGCCCCAGAGGAGAGCCCCACAAGGTCGACCCCGCTTCACAGAGAGCCACAAAGACCCGAATGCGGTAGCAGCACCCCACTCCAGGCCTGCGATCCTCAACACGCACCCGGACACACAGACACACACAAAATTGCATGCTTGCACACAAACGCACGCACACCCACTGGCACACACTCATTAGTTATTCTCAATTTCAACAGCGAGGCCTGGAGTCATTAAAAGTGGACTGTTTGTCCAAAAGCGCAGACACATTCATTCTAATGCATTCGCTGTAAGTGCAGCACTACAATTTAATGCATTTACATCTGTTCTGAAAGGAAGGTTAATTAGGGTATTACAATAAAACTATATAAATTATCAGTCTCTATAGTAAGGCAGTGTACCGGTCATATGTGCAGGAAACCTGTCCTGTTGCCATGAATAAAAACAATCGAAAGTATTCAAAGTATGAACAAATCTGAACATTCACATTCAATGTTACTACGAACCCACTTTGATCAAAACTCATTTTCGCAGCCCTGAGCTCTGCCCGCCATATCCAGACCTTTCCCTGGTGCGGGTATAAATAGTTTTGTATTGCTGGAGGGCGAGTAATGTGCTCAGGGTTTGGCGTGGCGTCAGGGAGGAGCAGCTCAGGGAGAATATCTGAAGGGGCCGGGCGAGAAAATGAAGACTGAAGTAAAAGACCTGTGAGAGACAAAGACAGGCTGCCACAGGTCTGTCTCACACTCCATCCACTCCCCTGTCTTTAATGAGCGGGCCTGGGAGGAGCAAGGCTAAACCACCGCCTTGTTGATGTCTTAGAGAAGCCAAATGCCCACAGAGCCCAACAGCAACTGGAGTGGTTTAGGCTCAATCATATGTTTAATGACTTAAGCATCTATATTAACCTGTAGCCATTTACATTCCAGATAAAGTTTTAAGCTGTATGGCCCCTTAAAATCCCACCGGTTAGATCGACTCGGAAATCGTTGGTCAACAAAGCCAAGTGGCCATTTTCTGCAACTGCAACTTGAACTTCGGATCAGTAGCCTGAGGAGGTGCACGAGAATCTGCAGACCGGATATTTTAAATCTCTGCGATTTCCTGATAATCAGCCTCTGGTCTTCAAATGTGTAATGTAGGGGAAATATCAGGGATGAGCCCGGATCTGAGGCCTGTTTGAAGGAATGAATGTGTCTCACTGGGTCATTAGCCAGGGGGAGGGGGGGGGAGTGGAGCACTGTGGGCCAGTGTGAAGAGGCAAAGAGAGGGTTTGTAATCCTCTATGGCCAATGGGACACAGCCAAATGTCTGTCTAAGGACACACTAGGACATTTTTGTTCCACCAACAAGTGAGACACCCACACATGCACACACACTCACAGCCACACGTACATACATAAACACACACAGACACACACACACACACACATACACAACTCCAGAAATCCCACTGCTTCCAGTCCAGTAATCCTCATTGGGCATTCCGACGGAGTTTTGCTGTGGACACCAAGTTGACAG
This sequence comes from Platichthys flesus, assembly GCF_949316205.1. Lineage (NCBI taxonomy): Eukaryota > Metazoa > Chordata > Actinopteri > Pleuronectiformes > Pleuronectidae > Platichthys > Platichthys flesus. The sequence goes on along the minus strand of NC_084950.1, from coordinate 8,107,200 downwards.
ACAGAGTTAGAGAGCAAAAGAGAAACAGAGGGAGGGAGGAAAGGGAGAAGAAAACAGACAAAAAAAACTCCCCACCACCCCCAACCCCCCGTTCTCTGCTCTCCCAGCCGCCATTGGTCGATGGCACAGGGTCTTTTCTTTCCTTTTTGCTAATTGGCCACCCAGGCATTGACTCTGGCGTGAGTTCTACCCCAAAACACGTGTGTGTCTCTCGGCTCCCGGGAACACCCCCTGGCCATTCGCCACTCACCTTGCCATTTAAATGGATGGAGTGGTGGTGGTGGTGGTGATGGGGGGGTTACCATGGCAAATAGAAGTGAATCCTGGAGGAGATGGTGACAACCTTTTTTTCCACAGGAGATAAAACATGCATCCTTCACATCAGCTGTAATTCTGTCTGCAGCTGTAACTGCAAATATCCAAACAGTGTTTTGACTTTGTCACTGCAGAGAGTTAACAGAACTATTAGCAGCACAAGAGATGTAGACTCGAATGGAGCAACAATGGACTTTATAATCAGCTATTGCTCATGTTAGATGTAAGTTATGTAACATGAGCATTGTCCTATGCTGAACATCCTTTTCTAAAAACGACTGAAATTCGAAGTTTAGAATATATTACCCTAACCCCGGCCCCCACCTGGTCGCTTAGAGCCAGGCTTTTTCCCCAGAGTTCTAAAGGGAATGATGGACAACAGATGATCTCATTATTTCATTAAGTTATTAGGAGCGGTGGAATTCGGGCCACATATTCCACTGATGCAGGGGTCGGTGGTAATTTCTTTAAGAAGTGGGAAAAGAAGAAAGAAGGAGGGGGTGGAAGAAGGACAGGAGAGAAACGGTAATTTGATTGTCTGGAGGCTCCATATGGTTCCGTGACTTTTCGGTTCACCCTGACTGGCTGCAAGCAGACTGAGGCCTTTCACTGTTTCAAAATGATGACAAACTTCCCTATCCTCCCTTCATCCTACTTTTCAATACCCCCCCCAACTCTCCTTCAAAAAAAAGAAAAAATCCCAAAACACCCTGAATCTGGTTAGGGGGAATAATAGAAGAGGCAAACAATGAGGGGGCATGGGGGGGGGGGGGGGGGAGAAAAAAGAAGGAGGGGGGTGTCAAGTGACCCGCAGAAAACACTATCAAACAAGACTGGGACTCTAAGGGGTTGACAATGGAGCGGCCTGCTCTTTTCTGTGCGACGCCACTGGTGGGGCGAGATAAGGGAATTCCTCAATACAGCAAAAAGGGGAAGAAAGGGAGCACTGCTTTGCTTTTGAGAGATTCAGACCTCAAATCCAAACACTCCCCCCCTAGATTATCGCTTGTGTGTTTTAAAGGGTGGCTGAAATAAAGCAGCACTTTGTTGGACACGTTAGCCTTGTTGGTGTTGATCTGCGCCGGCCATTGTGTGAGGTAGTTTTATGCAGTTCCATGCAGATGACTGGGAGATTAAGGGGAAAAGGCCCGGAACTACACAGGGCCTTTAAAGTTCTGATACCGAGATCTATCGCAGTAATTCAAAAGGTGACACAATGGCACTAACTGCTGCAGCTGTCTGAATTTATTGAGCCTTAAATCGCTATAGAATAAACAGCGGATTTAGCTCTTAGCCCATATTCCTTATCAGGCCCTCTTCGGTGCACTCGGTTTGACTTATGTGCTCCAAGCCAGAGAGTCTCCTGTGTTTGAGAACCATCGCTAATGTTATGGATTGACTGATCTGGATGTCAAATAGTGGGCAGGGTAGTTGAGTCCGCCCTGGGCCATGTGAAGGGAAAACCTGTGAAGCTGCTGATGTGTCAGAAGGTTAAGATTTACAACGACACATCGTCAAAACACAACACATGCGGCCCAGGGCCACGTTAGCAGCCGGGACACTCTACGTAAAACATTGTGAAGTATTTCACTGAGGCCCGAGTGAGCCAGCTAACCGTCTCACACATACACACACGCACAGGCACACACATGAACACAGCACATGACCAGTGAGGGTCTACTGTCTCATCATCCTAAACAGAAAAGGGGGGACAAGGCATATCTAGTGCAGCACAGGGGTGTTTCACTCTGCCAATGCTGAGAGTGATGGACCTGGACCTGATCCTCACCAACACACTGACTACTGGTTAGTACTCGACTCATTCACTGGTTTGGATGAGTCAAACCAGCCGTGTTTGTTGGTTTGTTTGTAAGTAATATTAAAGATTATAGAACAAATTCTGGCACATTTAGGGAACGAATGAATTTAAGGGGTTGGTTGGTGAAATGTATGTATGTGGGATGGAATAATTAAATTCAACATAATATATTATATAGAAACCGATAAGACACTCATGGATGGATAGATGGATTTCTGATGGATTCATTTATTGAATGATTAAACACTACAAGTCTAAACATATACAGGACATTTTGGAGACAGTTAATTAATGATAGCGATGCGTCTAAAAGAGAGGAAGAGAAGGAGAAAGGAGAAATCATCAGAAGAAGAATCTCTGAAGAGATGTGACAGTCTCCTCATCACTCAGCAGCATCTCTTCTGTCTGCTCTGAAAGAAGAATGTCATAACTCATCCTGTCCCGTCTCTCTACAGACACAGACGCTGGTAAGCAACAAGATAAGAATTCCACAATTTCTTCTGTGATTTAAGATATACACAATGCCAGTTTCTTCCAATGTGATCTGACGTGTTGTGCAGCAGTGGTGGAAAACAAAATGGCATGAGACAGAGAAGAGAGAGAGAGCCAGAGAGGGGGAGAGAGAGAGGGAGACAAACATATTTGACCGTTAAAGCAGTGCTCTCTAAATAAAAAAAATAAAAGCCCATTGCTTATCTCACGATTTTGGGGGGAAGGAGATTTACTCTGGAGCAGAGCTGCTCAAATATGCGTTATTTGCACAGCGTACAACTTCGCAGTCACTGCGGATTAGGCAAACAATACAGCTCCCCCACACTACCCCCTCCGCCAAAAAAAAAAAAAAAACTCCACCCAAATTAGTCTTTCTTTGGCTAGTTATAAAGACCTGAGTATGAATGAGGCTTTCTGTTGGTCCAGGGAAGATAACACACACTCACTCACAGTGAGGGGGGGAACCAGCGCTGTGTATTCCAGCCTGCCTCTGCATCTGATTGGTGAGAAATGGTTTATCTTGACCGAGCCACTGTGGTGATTGGCCGATCGGCATTAATGATGTGTATCTGTGTGTGCACAGAACATGTCTATTTACATGCATGTCTCCCTGTGCATGCATGTGTGCAGCAAGCAGGGAAAGCCTTTAGAGCGCAAGGATTTTAGTCATTATACCATGACAACCTGCCAGACTTGAACCAGGCTCGCAGAAGGAGTCTGAGCCAAGACACATACAAATAGCACACACACACAAACACACACACACACACATACACACAAATTCACCAAGCCAAAATCACATAACTTGAATGGCAGCCCGCCAAAATGCCACTTTTCATAGAGCTTTGTCCATTTGAGAGAAAGCTTGTGCGAGTGTCCCATACATGAACATAGGGTGCGTAGACAAAGCTGTGTGTTCATTGGTGAACTGTGCAGCCCGATATCACCGGTTGATTTATGGAGTTCAGGCTGTATCAGCCATTTGAGGTTACAGAGACGCCTGTAGCAAATTTCTCAAAGTCAAATAAATTGTACCGTGCCCTCCTCAAATCACTAAGTAGAAGAATAACATAACCGCTTTGCAATACTTCATCTTGTCTGAACGGAGTCATGAGAGAACGTTTTGCAAATCTCTAACATGTCAGCCAGAGAGGAGTCAAATACATATTTGAGTAAGTGAGGGGAATGACTGACACATTCTGATGAACCTGATCTGCATCACTGACTGTTGCTGTTTTGAAAACCCCAAAAATATGAAATGTGTGATAGATGACTGCCCCTATCAACCGGGCAGACAGGTATGAGGCACAGCTGCTGCCAGGTTCCACAGCAAATAAAACTTGCATTAATTCCACTAGTTGCATGCTGGGGAAAGACAGTACACACATGCGTGTGCATGTCTGAAAGAGAGAGAGAGCATGAGTGCAAGGTAACACAGCGACACCAAGAATGTTTAATTAAAGTCTGGAACAGGCTGTGGGTGCTTGTACTCTAAATGGCCCTCCAGCTGAAAGGAAGGATTAACACAGAGAGCGGACAGGCCTGCAGCTACAGCACGCTCATTACTGCAGAATGGAAAGATAAGTCAGAGAAAAGAAAAGGGGGAAAAAGGGAGGGAGACAGAAGGCGAGAGAGACAGGATGAGAAGGAGAAGACGGAGAGTTGAAATGTAAAACAGAGACATGGTTGTGCTTATGTACAAACTTAGAGAATGTAAGCGAAGAACGATGGATAACGATCAGAGCCTCAGGGAGAAAAGGGCTGAGGTAAGTGGGAAATTCTCATATTTCACTTCTCACAGCACATTCACTCTCCCCTTGTATTTGCACAGATTTTCATCACATAATTCTATAAAAATTCAAGACTTATTTTTTTAGTTTTCCCCATATTTCCTTTTTTCAGGAAGGAACTTAACCCCTCAACTTAATTGGAAGATGAAAAAGGGCAAATTGAAAAATTATTACATCCCCTTCCCATAGTCGTTCAGTTGTGAGATTTGTTTCCAACAAAATGATTTCGCGTCACCGTCAAAACTCAACAAAAACTCAATCGTTTATCGACACACCTCCCAAGCTATTGTTTTATTGCACAGGGTCACTCCTGACTTTGTTTAAAAGGAGGCCATGCATGTTACTGCCAAAGGTGGGAGGATTTGTTTGAAAACAATAGTTTTGTCTAAAATAAGCTGCAAGTAGCATCATCGTCACCACTACCACCTGACATCAGACGACTCATGAAACAGTTCTAGAAATTGTTTTGGAGGTAAGTGTGATATATATATGATCAAGCAATTCATGTTATAGGAAAATGTCCCCCACCCTTGCATCAAGGTCACATTAATCTGGAGGCCCATGTGGAGCCTTTCCTTTCAAACCACTAAGTCTTGAGAACTGGTTCAGAAAAGGAAAATTACTTTAAGATTTGAGTAGAGAGACGGTACTCCAAAAGTGCGCAGAAAAAATTATAAGGGACAAAAAAAAGACATTGACGTTCGAGAGCGTTGGCTCTGGTGTGGCTGGTGCTACAAAGGATTATGGCTCTTCAGCTCAGACATGCAGACGTGGTCTCTCCAGGGCATCTGAACGACTGGGCAGAGACTGGGATTCGACCCCTCAGCCCCGACCATGTCTGCAGTACAGCTAATCTGACTGTGGTCACCGTCAACAGCTCCCACACTGGACTTGCAGGGAGCAGTTTGCTCAACCTGCAGGCTTCACCCTCAGACGTCATGTTGACCTGGCCGCTCCAGCCGGCAGGCAAACACACACACGTTTACACTCTCACCCAGAGAACCCCACTTCATCAAGCTGCTTGAAACACTATGCTGGGAGCACTTTGCAACACAAACACAAACACACATGTACTTTTGGTTTGGTTAACTACGACAGGGATTTTACTAAGACTACGCAAACACGCACAAGGAACGTACGTCCACACACAAACATCAGCCCTGTTTAAGTGACTAATTGACTAATTGGAATGTAACTATGGTAAGTATGTGAGAGTATGTTTAAGTGAGATCAACATTCCTGTGCAGAGCAAAGTGCAATGTCAACAAGGCAGCTATAATTTGATTAAGAGGCTGCTTTGCTGATTTTGCACTCAGGCAAGTAAAAGACATGAAGCTCCAGAGCAGAGTTAATCTCTTCCTACAATACTGGAAGTTATTTAAATGACATAGAACCAGTACATGTGAGATTTTATCTAATAGAGGTTCATATATGGTTTCATGGGACTGACAATAAAATGAGTAGAAATTAGATTTCATTACATACAAATGATGGACATGTATAGTTTGGAGAGATATATCATGTACATTTTGAATAAAGGAAAATGTGATTAAGATGACTTTTTTTTTCTCAGTGTATATCAGCTATAAATGTTCTTCATCAGTAGCTTCTCAAAAAGCTTCTCGTCTTCTGTTCAGAGATTTTAAGAAGTAGCAATGAATTGAAGTGTAGTATCAAGCATCCACACGGAGTGACAACAAAAACAACATACCTGGACGGACAACACCTGGATCTGTTCCCCACTGTCTAAGTGCCCCTGAGCAAGGCATCCTACTCCCCATGGCTGCCCACTGCTCTGTGTGTCATCCTGTGTACACCAGATGGGTCATAGCAGAAAACAAATTTCCCCCCTTGCATGTCGTGTGTGTGTGCATGTGTGTGGGACAATAAATGTACCTTGTATCTTGTATCTTGTATATACATTTGTGTTATTTTTATGCTTACACATAAATTGGTATTTTCAAATCTATCCTGTGATTGTCCCCAACCCCTGGCTTGTGACTGAAAGCTCCAGAGTGGAAACATAAACTTTTATATTGTACTTTAATGCTTTTTGTTTTTGTTTAGAAAGAATGTTCTGAAACCTAAACATTTATGGAAAAGAAAAAATTAAGATCTTAGATTACTCTTGCCTGGAAGTAATATCTACCAAATTATTCTATCATAAAGTCACAGAGAACATATTTTTTACTTTAACCCAAATTTCATAGAGAGGTTATCTGTTTTTGGGGGTTCTTTGTGTTTGATTTGAGAGAAGGAATCCTTTAAACAGCAGAAGCTCCTTGATGACTTAGGGGTCGATTGTCTTCATGGGTTAAAGATACAAGTACAAATTGACTCTTAGTACCAATCACAGGCTGATGGGCTTCAATAAGATCTGCTCATTATAAAGCCCATGTATGACAGTGAAATAATGTTTGTGCCCCAGTGAATGATGAACGTAATCTGGTTCAAGGAAAAATTAGTTCACACGTATAAAAGCTACAGGAAATTAGAATCAGGGGCCGTGTTGAAGCGGCAGTTTATCTCCAGACAAGTAATATTGACCTCTTTTTCGACAGACACGTAAACAGGCGTAAAGGGAAAGGCCGATCGGCACGTCTCTTCCCAATCACTCCTGCTCCATGATAGCTGGGAAGGTGAAGACCTGCCTGGGAAGCTCCTTATCTCTATTTATCTAGCGGCACATCAGCATCAGAATCCTCCAGCAGATAGTGAGTGTATGTCAGTGTGACAGCCCAGCGGGTCTGTGTGGAGGGAGCAGACAAATTGCCAATGAACTTGCGACTCAAGTTCAAGAGGAAAAACCAATCGGGTGGAAAGAAAATGCGCTGTTTTTTTTTTTAACGTGAACATTTGCAAAGCAGAAGAAACTAGTACCATTCATGAATTAAAGCCTGTGCATGTGTGTGCATGTGGACATTTGCATGTACGTAAGCCTTTACATGTGTGGGAGTGTGGGTGTGTGTGTGGATCAGTGTGTGTGGGTGTGTGTGTTTGTCTTGGGGTTGACTGTGGGATTTGGATCCAAATGAGTGGAGTGTTGGTGCATTAATGAGTAACATACAAACCCTCATCTCGAACAAAAACCCTCACAGACACACAGCACCATCACCACCACCAGCACCACCAGCACCAGCAGCCGACACCGCCTCCCTGTCCGCTGACATTTCAAGGCTGTGTTGCGAGCCAGAGGAGGAACTTCTTCATTTGGAGTGTGAGACAATGTGGCAGGCCGGTTGGCTTTGTGCTCCTGACATCCCGCCGAGGCACAATATGGCCCCGTCAGGGATCAGTGGGAATACACAATGCCCATTACCCACGGGGCCGTGCGGAGGGCCTCAGGGGCAGGGCTGGGATGGGCCGGTTTCCAGACTGTGGTGCGTCTCGGGCCACACTGAAAGAGAGATGGACGGTGGAGAGAAGATCAGAGAGGAGATAGAGGGACAGAAGACTTAAGATAAAAGACCAGAAGGGAAATAAAGAGGCATGCCGAAATAAAATTGGGGAGAAAAGAGGAGGAGGAAGAGCTGAGGGTTATGAGAAAAAGTACAGCGCAAAGAGCGTGGTGGCATAAGAGCAACTGCAAGGATGATACAAAAGAGGGGGTATTGAAAAGAGAATAAATGGGGAGCAGGTCCAGTGCCAGAGATGGGCTGCAATGAAAGAGAGAAGACACTGGGGGTGTATTTCCCTGGGGATACACAGAGTATAATGGTGGGGGTGAGGGTTTTTTATCTTGGAGCTGAACTTGGGTTGCTTGATCACTCACCGCATAATGGCAGCCTTGAACAAACAGGCCAGGGAAGCGATTGCATTTTCACCTTCGCTGCTGCCGCTTTGACCCCGGGGCTCTTTAAGGGGGACACAGTGGGTGGACAGGAGCACACTGGGGGTGGACGTCAGGGGCCAGAGGACCAGAGGTGACGGCCGGGGGGGGGCCCACAAAGGGGCATCGAGCAGGACACAGGGGAAGATACCGAGGGTGGACGTGGGTCAACGAGCCAGCTGAACTTAACCATCAGTCTCCCACGAGAATCTGGCCCTCTGTCACTCTCTGTCCACCTTTCAGCCAACGCTAAACCAGTTAGCAGGACAAACGATCTACCTTGAAACGAGCAGCGCGGGTGGGAAAGTGTTGAAAAAGGGGATACCATGACCTCTCTGTTGAAACATTAGATTATCCCAAAGTCAACCAGCCCCCATTCGCATGTTACCTGTGATTTTCGCCTGCCTTTAATTTCAGATGGAAGACCACGGGGCACATGCGATCCGAGCCGCTGCCGCTGAAGCTCCGGACCAAACGTTTGCTCTCACCTCAGTTAGGGGTCAGCACAAGTCTGATTAAATGGGTCAGTGCTCACCTATTTCCAGCCCTTAGCTGACAGGGAGATGCATTAGCAAACTGGGAGCCCTTCCCTGGAAAGAGGGGGAAAAGATAAAACTGCTGTGCCGGTTGGTTTTGCATGTGCCCCAGGAAGTTTCGCTTAAAAAAGAAATAACCTCCCAACGGAACTTCTTTCCTGTGATAGAGGTCCTCTTATCTAGATACGGCCTGCTGTGGCAGAAATTAAGTGAAACTCATGGTTTGCATTCCTTCAGAAATACCCTACACTCATTCAGGGCTGTGCACAGAATTTGTCTTTGCTCCCCCTTTTTTTGTCATAGCAGCCAGTTAAAATTTGCCAGATGGCATCTTTCTATCGCTTCCTCACTTTTATTGTCTCCCTGCGAATGCAAACCACTTCCCCCCCGTTTCAGTCAAACATATAAAGTGTTGTGCAAATATTCTCATCTCGTTTGGATTTATAATAAAGAGAAGGGAGAAATGGTTGAGGCAGGGTCAGGGATGGGGGTGGTCATGTAGATATAATAATAATAATAATAATAATAATAATAATAATGAACAATAAACAAAACAGTAGATCAGATACAAAGAGGAATAGAAGGAAGAAAGCCTCCAACAATGATAAACCAAAAAATTATAATAACACATCTGTGCATTGTGTGCATGTGCTATAGTTAATGAAAGGCAATTAAAAAAAATATATTTTTTAAGACTTGATTTAAAGGAAGTTATTGATTGTGTCCTACATCCTTGGGCAGCGAGTTCCAGAGCCGAGGGGCCCTGACCACAAAAGCCCCATCACCTTCAGTCTTGATGTCCAGAACTGCAGGGCCGTGCTGTTCTGTGCAACGAGGTAAAAACTAAACAAAAGAGCAACATGGAGCTCAGGACAATATAAATGACAGCACACACAGTGTCCACCCGAAACAACACACAGGCCCTTGTTATGTGGTCCCCTGTGAAATCCCTTCACTCACTTCAATCCTCCATCTCAGCCTCCTATCAGCCGCACATGGGGCTACACAGGCTCCACCCTGGGTGCTGCCACAGGTTTATTTAGAGCTGGGGGCATGTCCACACCACACAGCTTGTCTGAATGGAGACTCACAACATGTGGTTTCCCCCGCCTCCTCCAACTCTCACCATCTGGCCTGGTCCTCCTCACGGTGTGAGACCCGCGCACAGCAACACGCGAGGGAGCACAACGAGTGCACAGATGTGCGATCGAAATATTCCCATGCCCGTGCACATATGGAGACACAATGCCTTTTCTTTTGGCACAACATGAAAATCCAGCCCTTCTTTCCTCTTGCTGCTGTGCACCTTCTGTGTTTCTTGTGTATAATCCTCACAAGCAGAACACTATGACACTTTTTTTTACATTTTGCATAGATGTGTTATTTGTCCATGGCTTTATCGCAGATCCCTGCAAGTCTTTTACGACCACAGAGTCGACAGACTGTTGAACACGAGCTGAATGCACGTAAGGACACTGACCTTTTGGGGTCAGAAATCATTGTGTCCTCTCCTTCCACTGTGTGGTCTCTGGTGTATAATTGACATTTAATGAAGGCCTCCGTGAGCATGAGGCCATAATGGCGCTGGGTAAAAGAATGGAGAGTGGGGGGGAAGGGGGTGAAATAGAGGGGACGGTAAAGAAATTAGGGGAAATATGTTGACACTAAATATCGATGCATTAAAAAAACGTAAGTGACGGGAGCGAGGGAAAGGGTGTAAAAAAACGAGAGAGCTAGGAGAAAACGGGGAAATGCGAGGAGATAATAAGGAGAATAAGCTTCACTTTGGGGAAAATGGGAGCGAGAGAAGAGAGGCCAGTGACAGACGCAGAGGATCAGGGCCTGTTGTCTGGCTGCCAACCCCATCTGTCTACTTTCACATCACCTCCATCAACCGCAGAGGGCAAGAGGGAGGTGGAGAGAGGAGCTGCATACGCTAATGTGCCACATGTTGACACCATGCTCTGATATGTCATGTTAATAGCATACCACTGCACAAGAGGAGCCCAAAAGTGAACCATTGGTATAAAACACAATCTCTGAATAGATGATAATTATATATTTTTTTCTTTGGCATGTCTAAGTACACAAGCAGTAAACACCCATCCTAATGTATATAATCACAGTGGCACAGTTTGCCCCTTACACATTCTGCATAAAGGCTGGATCAAAGTGGTTCAGTCAATCAAACAGCCGAGTAGCATCAACAATAATGAATGATTCCTTTCGTCTCAATTGCCTTCCTTCGAAAGACTGTTTTTCGAGTGGCTGTTATGATGTTTTTTTTATTTGCTTGAAACTAACTGAAGTTGGCAAGAGTCTGCACTGGGGGAAAACCAGGCTGCATCACAATGGTCCACAAGTTGTGAAAGGTAAACACCAGTGTGGACGGAGCATCGCCGTTGTGGTGAGCGACTTTGTAACGCAGCAGTAAAAACGTGTTTTTTTGGCCCGAGGTCAGACGACAAACACGGCAGCGATTAGAACCAGGGAGAAAGGAGAGAAACCATTTAATTATGATGTCTTATGATGACAAAATATAAATATGTCAGCTCTGTAACTGCTGTTATGGCATCATAACATCTGTGCTTATAAATTCTAAATTTTTCCCATGAGCACGTTATGTTCAGCTTCTCCATGCACCGCCTTTCAAATGATGTCCTCACAAGCCTGTAAAACTCAGTGAAGACATAATTCATAATGTATCACCTTGCAGAGGAGGCAGCTGAGGTTGCATAATGATTTATAACTGCAAGCTCAGTAGACTGCATGTATTGGTTTGTTCTCTCCGCTGACTTTTATATCGATAGATCATGTTCACAGCTCGGGCAGTTAGAAGAGAGAAGGGTGGGCCCTGAGTTGAAATGGGACACACCTTACAACCTGTGTAACTCATAATTAAAACTAAATAACTAAAATGTACTTGATCCTAAACAACACCTGAATGTGCATGAAGAAACCAAAGAGAGACTGAGAATATGAATAAATGTGTTGCTTTCAGTTGAACCCACGGGACCCCTGGATCAGGAAAGAACCATTAACATAGAGTTTATCCAATCAGCTTTTAGAAATATGTCAAATAATAATAACTCTTTTCATCAATCAGGACAATTATTTGTTTAAACACCTTATTATTGCATGCTGCATTGAAGAATTTAAAACATGATTTTAGGTTACGTAATTTGTCCACATTTTTGTCAATTTGTAAGTAAATGTGGATCCTGATAAGAAATATATTTATTATGCTGTGAGTCCATTTGGTCAGATTATCAGGTTCATTCCTTCTTCCTATTATTTTTTCGATTTTAAGTGCAACACAGACGTGTAGGATTGTTTGGGGTTATGAACTTTCCAGTGTCTTCTCAAGTGCCTTGCTACTATTATTATCATTATTTTATTTAAAGCATTTTTAGGTTTCAATATCCCATCATTGTAAGAGTTCAATGTGAGGGTAGTGACATATCTCTTTCTGTTGGCTTCTGTTCATAATAGGATATTATGACTTGGTAGATTTTTCTTGTAAGAAAATAAAAAGAGTTTTCAAAAGTCGCACTTTTCCAGTTCCCTGAGAACGCAGCCTTGCAGAGTGCGACGCAGGCAAAACACTAATAGAGCCTCTGTTTCTCTGGGGTTTAAGAAGAACACAGAAATAGAGAGTGGTGCGTCAGGTTCAGTCCTCGGGGAGCAGCTCAGACATGAATCCTCCTGAACAAACTTTATTTTGCCAAGGAGTGCTCACTCTCATAGCTCTGGGATCACTTTGCAAAATTTAATATCACTGTTGTCGGTTATTCCCTTCAGGATGTCACATTTATGGCATAAAAATTCAGTTCTCGTGTGCAGGCTCCAATGCAAAATGCAACAAACACACATTAAATAAGCCACTTGCCCTTGTGTCATGGATTCTTATATATTTATCTATGTCTGCACAAAGACATATATGACGTGTGCATCTAACATCAAAGCATCGGCCTAATCATCAAAAGCTCTGGGATCTCATTAACTTTCCAAGTTGACATCAGAACTGCATTCTTCCTGATTTGTTGTTACATGTCCTACTGTATTCTCAGGTGGACATTGTCCTGACATTTTACTGGTGGACTGTCAGGAAATGTTCTGGAAAATGTCCGGATCAACTCCCTCGGCCATTTCCATTTGCACCTCTTCCAGAAAGTTTCAGGAAAATGTCCGGACTTTACTGCATGTCTAAAAAACAGCTGTGGACGTTTTTCACCCGACTCACTTGTGTTGACTTTGCCAAAGATGAGACTGGTCAGACACTGAGGAACTGGTTTTCTGAGTCAGGTCTGATGTTTGTCTCGTCGGTTACACCTCCGTGCAGGATTTTCTGTTCAGTTATACATTTGCATCAGAGCTGATGTCATCTATCTCGTTCACATACACTCAATCACACACACTCACAGAGAGGAAGGCTTTAATTTCCTTTATACTCTTCATCGTTTTGCTCTTTTCCCTGACTTTCATCCGTCTTCCATTCCTTCAGTCTACCTGTACCCACACGACTGAAGCAGTTAACGGTCAAAGTCGTGCGTGTGGGTATGTGTGAGCATATGTGTATAATACAAACAGACTTAGAGGCATCAATCTGTCAACACAAATACCCAGACAACACAAAGGAAAATTATATATACACACAAATGATTCTTGTTCAAACGCTCTCAGTTTGTATGTGTGTATGTGACTGTGTGTGTGTGTTTGTGTGTGTGTGTGTGTGGGTGTGTGTGGATGTGTGTGTGTGTGTGTACTTCTTCACGCTGTCTTGGAGATTGGCATGTGAAAGTAAATGGCTTGTAACCGGGTGTCAGGATTACCAGGCCCACAGCTATTTTCGGCATTATGAGAAATCATTAGCTAAACCGCACTGAAGACACTTCCAACAGTTCGCCGTGTTCCTCCATACGGGAGATTACCCCCCAAAAAAGTATAATGAGATGGTTGTTTTGTGTTCATTGTTGTTTGTGTGCGGCATCTTCGCCGTGGTTCTAACACAAACACACAACACAATAACTGAGAACAAAGTTGTGTGGTTGCCTGTCACTAGCGATCAGGTGTTCACACATGTGGAGAAGCAGGGAAGGGCTGGTCCGTTCCCCCCCGCAGGTTACCTGTCAGTCACAGCATGTCACGGCTCAAAGAGGCTACCCTCCGCTCTGCCGAGGAGGGAGAAGTGCTCACACAGCTCTAATAATCCAAACCAGCAGTTACCAGCAAACAGCAAACAGCAAGCAGCATGGGTGGGGAAAACTTTTTGATTGAGAAACCATAATCTTTACCAGGTCAGATGAAGTTGAATTCAATAATAGAAGCTGGTAGACTTATGCACCAGCCAATACCGGGGACTGGTACTGGTACCAGTGCGTTTAAAAATAATGATGGTTCGGTTTGTGGGACTTTCAGGCATGAAATATTTCTAAACTATTAGCATATGGTTTGACTAACTCTGGCTAACGCTACTCTGCCAGAAATCACTTTGTTCCCTGCTCTAAATCCAGAACTAAAGGGAAAAAAGACGTGAGACAGGATCAGTACCCAGATCAGCGGCATCAGTATTAGAACATCTATATGTTAAGAGCCACATATTATATTCTTGCAGTTTTATCAGTAATGCATAGTGGTGAGTTTACATCTAGCCACAGTTACTCTGTCTGATACTCTGAGGTTGTCTCTTCCGATTTGCATTTTCAGTTAGAGTTCAAACTCGGCCTGAAGCGAAGCACGGAGAGGAGGTGAAAAGGTCATGGACATGCAAAGAAGACGAATCTGTTATCCGTCATATTTCCACACCGAGACAAGGCTTCACCTCAAGATACGCTTGATGGCAAAATAGGGGATCAACTGCGGGGGTCACTTCATTTCCTCCCTACTGCGCTCTCATTTTTTCGTTCTTCTGTCTCTCTTCTATCTCTCACCTTCCTCAGCCAGACTTCTCTCAAAGCTGCACATGATTTACTTGATAATTTAGCAAACAAATCTATACTTTCATTCTGAGTGTGCTGTGTTGGTACTCAAAGATGAGCTTGCACTCACATACAGTATGTGCATGAGCGTGAGAGCGAGTGTGAGAGCATGAGAGTGAGAGCAGGGTCGGGGTACCCAGCAGCACCAGGGACAGCCAGCAGCCCTTTCTCGTGCTTGACGGAGCTGTCAGAATGCATCTGCCCGCCCCCTCTCTTTCAGGAGCACAGGGCATTTATTCTTCCATTGGAGAATGAAAGGACAAGACCTGGGAGATGTCTTCATCCATAAGAACGGACAGAATCAAACCAAAAACAGAAAAACGCTGGAGCTGTTAACATACAGAATCTGACAGTGCGAGTCATTGGAGTGGGGACGTGGTCTGAGGGCCGGTGAACCAGTCACGCTAATCCACCTCGGCTTCAGACAGCTGGACAAAACCCGGTGTACAACCTGCAATATTTGACTTTACGCAGCAAATGTAACGAGACTGAAGTTTCCCAAAGGACAGTGACTGACACACATGCTTATAGAGTCAAATCCACCATCGCTCCGGGCGTCTTTCCTTCTCCCCCATGTGCTGAGACATGAACAGACCTGCCGCTCAAGTCCCACAACACAACGTCCTTAACTGCCAACGGATTTCTGAAACATGTTCAGTGTATAGTACAGCATATTTATATGTTAAAGACACACACAATGTTTGTGAAGGAGTGTTTGTGTGTGTCATGTGTGAGTGCACGTGTGTGTGTGTACTGTTTTTCATTATTTCTTTAGGAACTTTACCTACAGACACACTTTACTTAGTACGGTCCTGATGAGGCAAAAAGTCATTTCTGAGGTCCTGGTTAAGGTGAGGGTTGGAAATGGATTGCGTATGTGTGAGGCGTGTGTGTGTGTGTGTGTGTGTGTGTGTGTGTGTGTGTGTGTGTGAGTGTGTGCTTAACACATCCATATATATTCAATTTACTTTAAGTCCTTTATCTGACCTAACGCATCGTGTAACTGCAAATAAACATATCGCCAAAAGGGTATCATAATACATTCCTTGAAGCTCAAACGTTTTCCATAACTGTGTCTATATGATACTCATAACTCACGCTGCTGACGGTGAATACTTTTGATTAAATGCCAGCTTCAGAATTTAAAGAAAACACACTGATCCGAAAGCATTTACTGGCAAAATGATGAAGGAAACTAATAGGAATTCCCCCCAGCCCACCTCGGTGTGAACGTTACAAAACAATAAACTGGAATTGCAGAAGACGTTGCCGAAATGAAGTCGGAATCGCCCTCAGTTACATGTTCCAGCGACAATAC
This sequence comes from Platichthys flesus, assembly GCF_949316205.1. Classification (NCBI taxonomy): domain Eukaryota; kingdom Metazoa; phylum Chordata; class Actinopteri; order Pleuronectiformes; family Pleuronectidae; genus Platichthys; species Platichthys flesus. Next base: position 8,091,123 of record NC_084950.1, on the reverse strand, counting down.
ACCAGTATCTGATTCCTTCATGCTTGTTGATGTAAATATAAACACTGGCAGACGCTGCTGTGTGTGTGTGTGTGTGTGTGTGTGTGTGTGTGTGTGTGTGTGTGTGTTTGGAAGCTTCACCCACACAGGCACACAGAGGGATGGAGCGGTTGGCTTTGATTGTCTGCTGCCAACACCTTGTCTGGTTGTTTACTGTAGAATGAGATAAGCAATACCCAAAACACGGTGAATGCTCCAACACTCAGCCTTTTGTCTGAAATGTCAGCCGGCTTCTCCGGAGGTGGTCGGTCTTCCCTGGAGGAGGAGCGGCTCATTTAAATGTAGCACATGTTGAACCAACTGTGTTGTGATCCGTCAAGATGATGTCAGTGAAATCCTTTGAGTTGATTTTTGGGGGGAAATGCTGGATATCAAATGTCCAATTCCAGAGGTGGTGTGCATTAGTTTTAAATCCAAAGTCAATTCATTTCCATGGAGCTTCTGCATGAAGATTCCCTCGTGTGAAGTTTGATGACTTTTGCTGAACTTGAACTAGCGAACCAGCACATGTTAACAATGCTAACTTAGCTTTGATGGAATTTTAAGGCGCAGGTAGTTGAACTTTGTTTCCTTGGAGCAGAGCCAGGTTAAGTGTTTCCAGTCTTTAGCTACAGGCTACACACATTATCTTTATGATTTAATGGACAGGCAGGGGAGTGT